>NC_091741.1:39214376-39266876 GCF_043380555.1 Nothobranchius furzeri | reverse complement strand
TTTTTCTTTGTTTTGTTTTACCAATAGGTGGTTTCAAACAAAACCCTACTTGTTCAGTTCATGTTGAAAGCCAACAATTGAAGGTACTTTGAATAAAAGTGATTGAAGAGTATTTTACTCAATGTTATGGCCAATTCATAGCCAGCTGAAAACAATTTCTTTCCACAATGTGGAATATATATATATATAACTCATAAATCAAAATATGTCTGATTGTGATAGGGTGTTGTTTTGTTCATTATAAAAGATATTATGTACATTCATTACAAAACGCAGGAAGCGGGGTTTGTGTTACTTATTAAGTTATAAAACATCACAAAGTCTGAGGGATTGCTTTGATAAGCTTACTGCCTTGTGTGATTCACGCTGAATCTAGAAGAGAAAGTTTGAAATACTATAATTTCTGTGTAACTCAAAGGTATAACATAACCACATTCTTTTCACAAGCCAGTTATTATTTATTTACATGCAATGGCATGTAGGGGTATTGTGAGGACTAAAATATGTTTGTATATCATTTCCTATAATAGCCTATAATACTTGTTGATGGAAAGCGTTTAATTAAATTGCAAGCCTTTTAAGATTTAAATCAGTCGACTGACACACTGCCTTTTCACTTCCAAGTTGTTTAAAATTTACTGCAATACCCATTTTAAGCCGGAAGATGGCGCTATGTGCCCCGATTGCAATGACAATATAGAGAAAACTAACAGTTTATCTCTTTTTATTCCACAATCCACATGGGTAGCAGTTGTCTTAAATTATTTCAGAAATTCAGAACTGCTCTGGCGCTCTCCATCTGCCTCTGGTGCTCCACCTGCAGCCTGACCTCCACAAGAGCATCTGGCTGCAGCCGCTGTGGAGCTCCACAGTAACCGGAAACACGTAACTTTGGGGCGACGGTGGCACAGGAGTTAAGTGCTTGCCTCGCAATCGGAAGGTTGCGGGTTCGAGACCCGCTCAGTCTGTCGCTGTTGTTGTGTCCTTGGGCAAGACACTTAACCCACCTTGCCTGCTGGTGGTGGTCGGAGGGACCGGTGGCGCCAGTGCTCGGCAGCCTCGCCTCTGTCAGTGCGCCCCAGGGCAGCTGTGGCTACACTGTAGCTCATCACCACCAGTGTGTGAATGTGTGTGTGAATGGGTGAATGACTGATTGTGTTGTAAAGCACCTTGGGGGGTTCCAGGACTCTAGAAGGCGCTATATCAAATACAGGCCATTTACCATTTACCATTTAGTTAAATCAAAATCCATGCTTTCGTTCTTTTTAAACACAGAAACAGTTTTGTTTACCTGTTTGTAGCTACAGTTTCGCCGACTGCTGCCGGCTTCTTCAGGCTGACGCTGATGGTGGCGCGTCACTTCCTTCTCCGTTTATCTGCGGGCAGCAGAGGACGTTGTCGCCCTCTACTGCCCGCTCTCCCCTCTCCGACGATGCAGTCCCATGCGTGGTCCAGCGTGTAAACTCCGTCGTCCCTGTTCATGGTCCCACATCCACGTCTCCTTATCTCTATAGCTTCCTTGATCCATCTTTTGTATTTTTGTTGTTCAGTGGTTATGATCCGTGCGCTGTCCCAGTCCATAAACGGAAAAGGAAGTGACGCGCCACCATCAGCGTCAGCCTGAAGAAGCCGGCAGCCGTCGGCGAAACTGTAGCTACAAAACAGTTAAACAAAACTGTTTCTGTGTTTAAAAAGAACGAAAGCATTGAATTAGAACCACGACACAGCAAGAACACACCTAAGATTTAGTTAAATCAACTTTGACAGCGAAAACTAAATTGCGTTTTTGTTACTATTGATGCTGCTGAGAAATAAAAATGGTTTTAAGTGTTTTTTTTTTAATACTTTGGGTTTGTTCATAAAAATTCACCATCCCCTAAATTGTTCGTGGCCAAAAGTGTATAGTGGTCCCTTGCGGCGCACCTTCCGCGACACTCGCTGTTTCGCAGATTTTTTTTTTATTTTAGTTTTTTACAGTACATCGTGTTGTGCGTTCTGATTGCTGTAGACCATTGTCAATCAATCTAGTCCAGTGTCTCCTGTACAGTAGCGGCCCCTAATAGGCCCACGGACCGGTCCGTGAGAGTTGAGGCTCCGGTGTGAAATGTATGGTTGTAGTGGTGTGTCTTATTTTGAAAGAACTATTTATGCGTTACCATAGCGACCAGAGAGCATTAAGAAGCAGAGAGGAGGATGCCACTGTCATTGTTGTTGGCGCACAGCTCAAGTCACGTTTATTATTATATTTACAAATACCACAGATTCTTTTTTATTCTTTTGTATTTATCCGTGACACCTTAAAGGTCGTTCCCTGAAAATATTGTCTGACATTAAAGTGGTCCGTGGTGCAAAAAATGTTGGGGACTGCTGCTGTACAGTACAGAATGTGTTTAGCTTGTTGAATTTACATAAATCTTCGATCGCTAGCAGCGTAACTTTGAAGTGCTGTACTGTAAGTTTTCTCCCAAACAAACAGAACAATGCAGATTTCCACCCTCAAATGCACCTTTTGGTTTCATTCCATAATACTGGACTTATGTTTCTACGAAGGTTTGAACTCTAAGAGTGTTTCAACAAAAGAGAAAAGTGTGAAAATGTTCATGCCTGTCTGAGAAAAGTGTATAAAGCATGTAGTGAGGGGTTTAACAGTCTTAACATCTATAATAATTGTAAAAACTTTAAGTTTGCTACTTCATGGATTTCACCTACCGCGGGTTATTTTTAGAACGTAACTCCTGCGATAAACGAGGGACTGCTGTATTATTAACAGTAGAGTCTGGGACATCTAATTGATTAACATCAACATAGATTATTATGCACTATTATTTTCGTTCAATGGTGATAGAGTCCTAATATTTTTATGAAAGTTCATTTTTTTTCCCATCTGAGCATCGGGGAAAAGGCTGCCTTGCCATTGTTGAGGTCACTAGTGTGTGCCCCATTTCTTCCAGGACCACTCTCTTTATAGGTTTTGGTGGACTACTAGTACTGTGAAGTGGTTCCATGGTACCAAGGCATTGCATTCCAAGATCTGGGAGACTGTAGAAATGAGCAGTGATGCCCTTCCTACCATCTTTCCAGAAAAATAAGGGATCTGGAAGCTGTTAGGCTTATTTACAGCGGCAGCACTTTCTGCACCTGCATAAACTCCAGGACACATTTACTAACAGTGTTTGTTGTTGTTTGTGCTGCAGCTTTGAATTTTTTAATAATATATATTTTGTTAATATTTTGGCTATGGTGTCTTGTTATGAAGTGTACAAGAGTAAAGGTGTTTTTAGCATGTGCTTCAAAGCTAAGTTTGATATTTGATGCGTCATAATTTATTCTACTCTATCTCGCAAATACATATTTGTGTGGCAATGTCATGCACAACACACACAACTGTTAGATCCTTAAGATCAAACCCGTGTCATTCTTTCGGTCCACTGCAGTGCAGCAGTCAAAAAAAATAATAGAATAAGTGAAGTGGCCACAATTGGCCAGGATAGAGCCCAGAGTGCTAATGTTTAAAATGTATAAAATATTATTGATTACAATTCTTTACTGTTAATATCAACAATAAGCTTTTTATTTTGAAATTACAAGTATAAAAAAATGCTGTTACATTTACATTTAATGCTGTTACACTGTAATCCTTTATTATAAGTATGGACGTAGAATGAAGTGAACAACATTTTGAAATAAGTTTAATTGGAATTTTGTACTATACAAAAACAAAACAAAAACAACAACGACATATTAAACAAACAAACAGTCAGTGCCTTCATTTGTCCATTACATGTCAAACATAGTAGCACTGACCCTTAGTTCCTGCTCATCAGCACATGCTTTCAAAAAGAGCTCCATGTCCTCTGCAAACTGAAAGACAAAGAGGAACATGTGTCTTGCTCCAGTGTCTTCTTCCTCTGACGTGTCTCTTAAGACCCTCTGCTGGTCCCCTTGATTTAAGGACAGATATTTTGGCATTGTTACGTGTCCACGGAAAAGTGTCTTATTTTGGACAACCCACTGCACAGCAGGACGCAGATCTTCAACAACTGCTGGCTCCTGTGTCAGGAAAATGGGGATAAAAACAGCTATTTCTCTGTTGCAGAACAGGTTTTTAACAGTTATTCAAATGTCACTAACACTACTGTTTAAAGTGAATACTGACCTGACTGACTTCCTGGAACTTGCACTTTTTCAGTTATACCAAAGATTCAGAAAATGGTTCAGATACCGAAGACAAAACCTTTTTTTTTGGGGGGGGGGGCTCCTCGAAGAGTACTGCCGGTCCCGGAGAGGGTCTCCTCGGAGAGTTCAGCGGGGAGCAGTCCTGATAATGGTGGCTGACTTGGCATTGAAGAATGCTGACAAGACAACAAATGCCTTGCCATATCCCCACGCCGTATGATTGTAATCTTACAGACAAGGCAGTGAAAGTGTCCTGTTGTCTTGCATTTTATCTGTAAGAGAAAACAAACAAACAAACAAACAGGCAGATGCTATTTAAATGTAGTTGTATAGAATGCAATCAATTTATCTAACAATCAGATTGTACATGTTAACAAAAACATCCAAGCCAACCTCAATAATGAAAGCGAAATGGCATGGATCGCAAAAGTCAAGAAAAGTGGTGAAAAGTAAATAAAAATATATTGTATAAAAACACTATTTTGGGCAAATGAATGCACTGAACTGTACAATGTCAACAGCAACTTTTAAGTCAACAAAGATACTGCAGAAGTGCTTAAAAAAGTGCATATTCATAACTATAAAGTATATTTAATACAAACATACCGTTGAAATGCAAAGCATATTTTTATATGCACACTTAGATGCTCCTCAATCTTTGCCCTGACAGTAGGGCTGGAAGTGGGGCACAGAGGGCAGTGAAAGAGTCCTCTGCAACACGTGTTGCATTCCTGCAATTCTGGCTTTAAGCCCGAATTCCAGATTGATATGTGCATCTAAAACAGAGAGAAAAACAGATAAACAGCATATACACATTTAAGCTCAGGTTTTAGCAGAAATAACACATTACAGTTAGCATGTAATAGATTTGGGAGGAAATTCTTGAAAAAAAAAACAAACAAACATATTTTACAAGACACTTTCATTTGTGAGAGATGTTTCTATTGACATATAACAGTCAATTGAACAGTGGCTAACTAAAATCTGGGCAATAAAAAAGCTGTACAGAATAGAATAACGAATAGAAGTATTGATACATTTATAAATCTGTTTGTGACGAAATGTACGGTGTTGACGCTAACCTAAGGTGTCAAAAGTACACACGTTCCTTACTACAGTTTAGATATCTCTGTTTAAAAATAGTCAAATAAAAGTAGAAGCATTGACTCGACTTTTTAGTCAAGTGGAAGTTAGAAGTACAGGGTATAAAATATAATTTATGTACAAAATTCTGAAGTAATCTTGCATCCAAAGCACGCGTGCGGGAGGCTGATTTACAAATGTACGGATTACAAAGTACAGACACGCGTGCTAAAATGTGAGAAGTAGAAGTATAAAGAAGTGTACCGCAGGCACAATGAAGTACAGCAGTAAAGTAAAAATACCAGAAAATTCTACTTAAGTACAGTATTGATGTATTCGTTATTTTGCATCTGACGCCAACAATAAATCATACTCTAATGCAAAATGTGTTTTTTTCTTCTTCTTGCCCACAGAAGCCGTTAATCCAACTCTCTTACTTAAACCAGGCCCAGGAAAAAGCATATCTGTGTGTTTCTCTGCCATGGAGCACGATGAAAAAAATTAAAATAAGAAGGAATGTTGTAACGCAAAAAAAAAAAAAAAAAAAAGTGGCAACATGATCATTGTAAGAAAACTAGAATTATGACATCACTAATGGCAAATTTATTTAAGAAAGACTCTGTCCCAACCTTTGCGATCAACTTCCACGGTATCCATGAGTGTTTATGGCTACTGTGGAGGTCACGTGTATCCGGTTACTGTGGAGCTCCACAGTGGCTGCAGCCAGACCCTTCTCGCCTGACTCCGTACCGGAGGCCGGTGACCCAACGCCGGGTCTTCAACCTGGAAGTGTCAGTGGATCTTTTATTTATTTATTTATTTCATTGTACAAATTCACAAATACAGTGCATATCTTACAAATCAACAAGATGGTTAACTCATTCACTGCCAGCCGTTTCCTGATCACTAACGGCCTTCGCTGCCAGCGTTTCTCACCGTTTTTACTGTTTTTTTAAGAGTCACAGAACGTTGCGCGCTAGCATGATGTCGATGCCAAAACAACCAAAACAAAGAGGAGACTCACCTCTTACATCAGGAAGAAGCCGCGCGTTTCGAGCGTTATCCGTTCTTCGAATTGTGATCGGCAGACGCTTTTCCGATTCGCGCCTCACTTTTTTTTACAGGAACGGCCCAAAATGATCTCCAAACACATGGATGTGTTGCTTCCTGATCATGTGATCTGTGACGTATGCGGATGAAGATCGGCTTCAGGGCTGAGATGTTTGTTCTCTCAGCGCGGGGGCTCGTTCCGATGCTCAAACAGTAAAAAAAACGCAAATGACGACTTTAGTCGTCAATGGCAGTGAACGAGTTAACAACAAAGCAGCCATCAAACAAAGAACAACAGAAAAGAACAGTACAGGTCAAAAATAACATGAAGCAGCATACAAGTACATTAAATGAACTTCCAAATAAAGTAAAGAAAACAAAGAAAGCAAAGCAAAAACAAAAGTACGCACATACAGTCTAGCCACATCCGTTGAAAAGCAGCATCAAAAACTCAAGTAAGATGTGAGCTTTATTTAATTTACGTTGTCGGAGCCCTTCTTATGGCGTATCTCCACTGTGAACTCCTGCAGTACCAAAGCCCACCGCATCAGCCGTCGGTTGTGGTTGTACATACGAGACAGGAATACGAGGGGGTTGTGATCTGTAAAGACGAGAGTTGTAAATTTACTGTTCCCAACATAAACATGGAAATGCTGCAAAGCCCAGATGAGTGTCAGTGTTTCTTTCTCGATGGTCGAGTAGTTAAATGTGCCTGGTTGAACTTCCGTGAGAAATAGCAGACAGGGTGATCAAGCCCATCTGTATCCTCTTGGATGAGGACAGCTCCTGCACCGGTTTGGCTGGCGTCGACTTCCAGCGTAAATGGTCGTGTGAGGTCTGGAGATGCTAAAACAGGAGCACAGCACAACAAGTTTTTCAAAGAAACAAAAGCATGTTGACATTCAGGCGTCCATGAGAAGGGAATGCGAGGACTCAACATGTTGGTCAGAGGCTGAGCCACAACAGAGAAGTTCCGACAAAAACACCTATAAAACCCAGCCGTACCTAGAAATCGCGGGAGCTCACGACGAGTCGTGGGAGGCGGAAAGGATACCATGACCTGGATTTTATCTGAGAGGGCTCTTACTTTTCCATGTCCCACTGCTTTACCTAGATAGCGAACCGTGGCTCTTACAAACTCACATTTAGCTAAGTTCAAAGTGAAATTAGCAGACTTGAGGCGATTCAATACTGTGCGCAAGGTTTGAACATGACTTTCCCAGGTTGAGGTATAAAGGTGGTCGGGGCAACTAATATATATATATATATATATATATATGTATATATATATATATATATATATATATATATATATATATATATATATATATATATATATATATATATATATGTATATATATATATATATATATATATATATATATATATATATATATATATGTATATATATATATATATATATGTATATATACATGTATATATATATATATATATATGTATATATACATATATATATATACATATATATATATATATATACATATATATATATATATATATATATATATATATATATATATATATATATACATATATATATATATATATATATATATACATATATATATATATATACATATATATATATATATATATATATATATATATATATATACATAATTTTCTTTTTTCTTTATTTCTTGAATGTTTTTGTTTCTTTTCTCATTTTCTTATTTTCTAATGAAATTGTGAAACAAACAGCTAAATTCTGTGTTCTTTCGATTTGATGTATTTTTTTAAATGGACAGGGCGTATTGATGAACGTATTTCCTCATTACTTCATTATTCTAAGCTCCCTGGATTAAATCAGCTTTATCAAACAGCACGGTTCTTGAATCCCCTCCCCCCACATCACCTTACAGCATATCGTATCCCCATTTTTATTATAAACATTTGTTCTTCCTGGTTTTATTTCAAGAGCCAGAAAACAAAACAGGTGAGGGTTTGGAGGAGGAAACTAGCCCAATGAGAGGACGAGGAGCAGGTGTGGGGAGAGGTCAGGTACCTGCTGAAAGGTCGATGAGCAGAAAGTGATTCTGGAGACGGTTAATGATGACAAATCATTTAAAGGCATCGTAAACTCGTGGTTGTCTCTGGTGGAGAATGTTCGGTTCGGCTGGATGTTTTCATTCGTGTGGTGAGTTTGTATTTGTGGGACTGACGTAAGACCTTGGTGGTGAAGCATGCAGGCGTGTGAATGTGACTCTTCTATACTGGTCGTGTTTACCACTTGGCTGTGAAAGCTGCAGAGATGTGGAGCTAATTAAGGCGCGGTTCTTCCTGCCAGCAGCTGCTTCTCACCACAGGTGAGCCTGACGTTTCCTGCTGGATTGGGTCTAATTCCTGGCGTTCTCCAGGTTGGTCTAGCTTTCACTGTAAGCCTGATGCTGAAGCATCCGTGTGATTCAGATGGTTGTTTGTTTGTTGGTTTTGTTTGGATATTTTGCAGCTTTTTTCTCGGTTTATTGATTATAATCTCCACCATATGGTACAAAATACACAATACTTTTATGTGATATCAAAACACTTATCAAGCTGGTGCTCTTTTCTTGGATGGTTTGTTTAATCAATCAATCAATCAGTCAATCAATCAATCAGTCAATTAATCCAATCAATCAATCAATCAATTTTTATTTGTATAGCGCCCTCCACTGCCTTTACAGATGCCCAAGGCTCTGAACATAACATAAAAACAACAAAAGACAGATTAAAACTGCATAAAAGAGTGACTTAGATAACAAAAGAGATACGATAAGACTAAAATTCTAGATTTTATTAGCTCATGGTTGGAGGGGTTGACGTCTAAAATTCTGAAATGACCAAAACACTTGATTTTTCCAATTTTAAATGGTTTGGATGAGAACTCCTAATTGCAGGAATGTGTGTCCATTACTGCAGGCTGATCAGCTCATCCTGTGAGGCGTTCCCTCCAGAGTCAACGTAAACTGTTTTGTCGTGTTCGGCTTAACCAGATTTACAGATAAAAAGTCATATTTTTTGAGAGCCATTTATTTTGAAGGTACAGTGAAAACAGGAAGCTACAGGCTCTGCTGGGTGCCTGATGTTAGAAACTAGTGTGCAGACAAGGATCCGAACCAAATTCTGAAGCTCCTTCTCGTGTTTCAGACCCATGATTTACACTACAACATAAATATTATTTATGATTTTTTAATGATGGCAGCATTTTAACATTCATTTTGGCATAAGTTTCCTTTCTTACTGGAATTGGCCACTAGAGGGCGACATGAGCCAGAGAACTGGCTCATCTTCAGTTTCTGATGAATAAAAACAGAATAAATTAAATGAAATCAGTTGGAAATGTTGCCTGTTGTTTATCGTGATTATCTGTTGCTAAAATATCCTCAAAGCAGATCTCACCAGTGTTTGTTTTTTTATTTTTTTGGATGAGTTTTCTTCAAGTGGGTTTGAAACAGATTAATTTATTTATTATGAATTCAGCATGGCATGGGTGTGATTCAGAATTTGTGAGGATAATGTAATTTGTTGACATTATTCTGAGCATTTCTGTGATTAAGCTAATATTTACATAGAAACGCTTGGATATAAAATATAAAGTAGCTGCATCACTATAGTTATTGTCTTCCTATATTGTCATTTCATTATGTTTATTTCTTAATTCTAATTTTGCTTATCATTTATTTTTCATGCACCAAGTACTGCAGCAGTTTCCAAATGTTGTGATTCTCCCACATATGGCACCTTCTGATTTCTGATCCTTGCTCTGAATGTGTGAAAATAGTAAGAAAATCTGAAATGTTCCCTCATTAAAGGGGCATTATGGAAGTCTGACAGCCAAAACATGTATAGAAACAATCCTGCAATGCCCTGGTCCTGTAGAATGAGCCCTGGCATTTTTACTGTGATTGCCTGTTTTTCTGTAAAATCACAGAAAAAGAGAGATGCTCTGGTCGAGCAGGCTGCTTCATGCGCGTTCACGCTCGTAGCATTTGCTATCCGTAGCTTTAGCAGCAGAGAGTGAGGCAGTGAAACTCAGCGACTTTGTCGCTGTTCCTAACGCCTAGTGACAAAGCTAGCTACATTTCTGAGGACCCTTAGCTACTTTCTGTAGAACTTTCTTCTAGATATTTCCTGCAAATTAGCAACAAAATAGCCATTTTCACTCCGAACCGTTCTTTGAACGTTGTTTCAGCTGTCATCAAGGATATAAATGTTACAGATACAATAGATGTCACTGGTGCTTTAGCTCATCTAGTAAGACGTCGGACTCTCATGTGGAAGACCCAGGGTTTGATTCTGGATGTGAACATAGTTTATTCAGAGTTTCTTTTTTACATTAATGGTATATTTTTTTAATAGTAAGATGCCCACATTTTTATATGAGACTCGCCGAACGGCATTGAATTCACAGATAAAAAGATGTGGGTTCAACTTTCATTTTGGAACAATTTTTCAAGCAAGGGAAGGGAATGATCTGAGCATGCAGGAGGACTGACCCATCATAAACCTTTGTCGGCTGTGCTGAAGAGAAAGCTACAGAACCACATTGTTTAATGAATTAGCTGCACGTTCTCCTGTCCTCCCCCCCCCCCCACCCCCCCCCCCCCCACACACACACACACACAGGACTGTCTCAGCTGCACATACAGCATGCGCGCCTTGTGCACGAGCCTACTATTGAAGCTGCCGTTACATTTTCGGCCTGAGGGGGCAATCACGAGCATAAAAATTCAAAACTCCGTAAAGTCCCTTTAACAATAAATTCAATTCAAAATTCAAAGATACTTTATTAATTCCAGAGGGAAATTAGAGTTTCAGTACACACAATTCTGAGATCAGACATACATACATAGACACATGACAAGAATTAATGTACAAGAAAAAAACAGAATATTTCATCATAGTGAGTTTAAAATGTGTAAGGAAACTTTGATTTGAGTCTTAATTTTCCCAGATTATTTTCCACCTTCTAATATTCATGTTTAATATTCTGGAGACTTTTTCCATAAAACTTTTTCTCATGAATTCATAAATGCACTCTCAGAAAGCATCGGTTTTATTCTTGTAATTGTTAGACTGTTCACCGTTAAACAAATGCACAACATAATCCCAGCATATCTGAAGTGATTGCCCTCGTTGACGGCCATAAACACCTGGCTGCAGAAACGCTCCTTTTGTTTGTTTGGTTATGAGCAGAAAGGTTTCCTTTGATGGAACCTGAACACAGACAGGATGAAGCGTCTCGGGGTGAATGACTGTCAGGATAAAAGCACACGTATGATTAGTAATGGTAGATCCTGAGCCGTGTAATCCAGCCAACAAGCATGATTAATCTTAATAAACCCTGATGCACTTGGAGCCAAAATGGCTGCCAAAGAAATCTGTCAAAACGCCAAGTATCAGGAAGGCATGACATCAGCCTTCCAGTTCAGGTCTGACCCTGATTTATCTCCTCAGCCTGAGTCTCGCTCCTCAAGTGGAACGGTTCAGATGAACTAAACCGGTTAACCAGTAACCTCTCGTCTGTGTCGCCTACAGTCTTACAGGGGAGAACATGCTAACATTACATGCTAGCACGATGGTTACAACCGGGATTTGAACCTGCAAATGATAAATGAAGGAACGATCAGAGCATTGATCTCTTCACTGGCTTGGGGCTTATGTTGCACATTTGGGGCTTCTCTGGCGGCAGTCTCCTTGAGGTCCCACCCGCACTCCGGGGGAGACCTCTGGATCTCTGGGGCTTGGAGCTCCTCCATCTTTAACGAGTTTTTAGGGCAGCATCAGCGAGACAGCAATTCTTCAAATAAAAACCATTATAGTCTACCAGACGAGCTAGACAGGAAATCGCACACGGTTTCAGTGTGAAATCCCCAGTAATTTTCAAAATAAAAGTATTGCAACAATGGAATTTTATAAATATGAAGCTTACGTGTGACCTAATGCCTTATTTACTCACAGCATCGTTCCAGAAGTGCAGAGTTTCTCGCTGCATAAATAAAAACACGGAGCATCAACAGTCAAACACAACACAAATTCTACTAAGAAATCACAGTGTAACCATAGAAACACTACTTGGTGTGTGTGTGTGTGTGTGTGCGTGTGTGCGTGTGCGTGTGTGTGTTCTCCATCCCCAGTGAGTCGTGGAGGATGGCCGCTTATACTGAGCCAGGATTCTCTGGAAGTTTCTTCCTGTTAAAAGGGAGTTTTCCTCTCCACTGTCGCTGCATGCTTGCTTAGTATGAGGATTGCTGTAAAGACTCTGACACTAGTCAGTGACTCGATGCAACCTGCTGGGTTCCTCATATAGGAAACTTTTTTACTGATTGGCTTAATGACCTGACCTGTATTGTATGTTTATTATGTGAAGGTCCTTGAGACGGCTCTTGTTGTGATTTGGCGCTTCATAAATAAACTTGAATTGAATTGAACATGTGTCTGTTTGAGCGTGACACTCGTAGCTGCACAGATAACCTGTGAAATAATTAATACATCGTGTTAGATCAGCAGCCTGTGATGACGCCTGGTTCTGCTCACTATATGAGCCGCTTTAGATTAAATAAATATGATAATAATATACCGAAAATTAGTCAAACGGAGCTCTTCAAAACCCTGAACAGAGCGGATACGATTTTCGTGTACCGTTACTGCCCGACTCGGAGACATCTGTCATACGCCGGGTCTTATCAGAGCAGCTTTTGTCATTGCTGGGTCGGCTTCATGCTTCTGCTTCAGTTTGGTTTCCAAAAGTTTTTCTGTTGATCAGGATCGGATGTGGGTCCAGAACACATTTCCACACACACACATGGAAAAAATGAGTTCAGTAAATCCTATTAGAAAACCAAATCTCATTATTGAAGAGGGAGTGGGCGGGGCTTAATGAGGAAATGGCTTCAGACATTCTGAGCCGTTTGTCTCATTTATGACTGACATTAGTTCTGTGTGCACTGACCCATTTCCCCTAATGACCAGTAATGTCATCACTTTATACCATTTATACCTATAACATTAGTATTGACCCGCCATGTTTTGTTTTAAATGGTTTCAGTGGCTGATGTAGGTCAGAGGGCTCTTTGATCAGAGTGTGGGGTTATCTCGAGGAATTAATGATTGTTACCTCTTCAGTTTGAATGATCTTAGATTAGGATTACTGTTCACCTGAGAGGAAAATAAATTATTAAAACAATTATTTAGTCTTTGGTTGGACTAAAGTAAGCTAGCTTAGCATGAACCACCAGCAGCAGCAGCAGCAGCAAACAACTCTTAAGTATAAAAAAAATAAACGAATAAAAAATGATTTTTTTTCCCCCTAAAAATCCTTTTGCTCAGATGTGGATGACGCCTTCTTGTGAAGCACCTTGTGATTTGTATGAGAGGCGCTATATAAAAGATCATTTTCTTTCTTTCTTCTCTCAATCAGTCACATTTTCTTTAGAGTGCTTTACAAAATTAAAGCAACACGGATTAAAAACACAGCCATCACACACTGCTGGAGAATGTGTCGCCGATTTCAGTCTGTTTTCATCCAGAGTGATTCTGACCTGGAAATAGTTAGAAAATGGAGGATTTGATAGTTGACGTTTTTTAATTTGCCAGATTCTAACCCAAACCCCCCCCCCCCCCCCCCCCCATGTTTGGCTGTTTTCATCATCTTGTTGTGGATAAAATCGTCGTTTTTCTCTAAATATAGGCATTGTGTTGCTCTGAAATGTGAACATGCCCGTTTGAGATTTTGTGCTCGTGCCTTTTCATGCTGCAGCTTAGTGAGCAGGCTGCAAGCTGAGACTTGACAGGGTTTATTTTTTTTTTATGGTGTTGACAGCAGAATTACTGTTCTTTAAGTTCACTTCCTTTTGCATTTGTCTTTGATTTTCTGTGCGTTCAGTAAAGCTTTTAATGTCAGAGCGTAGCTGCTGCTTTATGCAGCTCTGTGTGGGGGTGTTGGTCCTCTGCTTTCCTCAGGATGCTCCCATTGTTTCCTTTTCCTCATGTTTGTTCACACAGAACACATAAAAGACTTCTTTAAAAGTGACTCTGGAAGCTTTTTCCTTGTGCGTAAACTGTAGTCACACTACAGGCTGAAGCTGTACAGACTGGGAAGATTGAACAGATTTCACGGTTGAGAGAAAGACGGAATGAAAAAGGGAATGAGAGGTGAAAGGAGAAGGGGACCGTGTGTGTGTAATGAGGCCTGAAGTGGCGAATACCTCAAGGCGAAGTTTTGCTGTCAGATGCAACACACACACACACACACACACACACACACACACACACACACACACACACACACACACACACACACACACACGGAAAGGTAATTTAAAAAACTTTGGTAAAGAATATTATGCTTTCAGAGATAGATACAGACTGTCAACCAATCAGTGACAGGCCGGATTTACAGCCTGATGATTCACAAGTCAGGAATGTTGTCGCTTGTCTGGCAAATCAAAACAAATTGGAGGATTTTGGACGTGCACACTGGTGCTCGACACTGTTTCAGTGGAGGAGGAGATTAGTAATATTTCTGAGGGTCGTTTTGTCTGAATGACTGATGGACAAAGACCTGGTGCAACAGCAGGTGGATCCACTGTTTTTAATATCAGAGAACTTTGCTGAGAGGTTCAACCAGTCCTCAAAGTCAGCAGGTAACCATAGCAACCATGTGGAGGCTTCACGCTAGCTTATCCACTCTGATTACTCTGGTTTTGTTCTTCCTTTGGTAGATCCGAGTACATTTTTCACATAGTAGACATGCTACTGGGAATATACTTGATGTGCCGTTCCTGCCAGGACAATCAGTCTTTTCCTTTTCCTTGACCCGGTGTCAGCGTGTTGTGGTTTTGATAAATAATCTGCACAGAAGATTTTGTTTGTGAACTTTACAGGACTCTGTACATAAACACTGTTCACCACATTCCTTCTTTCCTGCTCACTTCTCGGTAATTTTGTACCTAAACAATAACAGGTTTAAAAACACAACAACAAAAACGAGATGAGAAGAAGATGCAGCGTGTTGTGCACTCTGCTGAGAAGGTCACTGGTTGCAAACTCCCCTCCATACAGGACCTGTATACCTCCTGGACATGGAGGCATGCAGGTCGGATTACAGCTGACCCGTGACAGTCTTTTTGACTCGCTTCCATCTGGCAGGAAGCTCCGATCCTTTTGGACCAGAACCTCTTGCCACAAAACAGTTTCTTCTCTCTGCAGTTGGACTCATGAACGACCATCCTAGGACTGCCCACTCCTGTCACTCTGTTCCAGTCACATGACCCTGTGTTTCATTTGTACCTGAGCTGATCCACTCTGATTAGCACCTACACTGTCTTGTATATAGCAGCCATTTCTCTAATTATTGCCACTTTATATTATTATTTTATCGTGATTATTATTTTATTTTCTTTATTTGCTAATCTCCTGTTTTATCTCCCTTTTTGCATCAAGTACGGCAGCAATTTCCTAATGTTGTGATTTCTCACATATATGGCAATAAAACCCTAATTCTGTTTCTGATCAGTCATGGAGGACATAAACTCTTATTTCTCTGAACTGTAGTGTAAATGATTTGCTACATATTTACTAAAAATGACCAATAAGATGTGATATTTCATATAAATATGAAATATCACATCTTATTGATCTTTGAACGTTTAATCAGAAGATTCTAGTTACTTTACTTATTCAGGGACCATAAACACACTTCGTATTAATTCAGACAGTCAAGTATATAGTTTATAAAAATTAATTTATTTCTTTTTTCCTAAACTAATGACAAGACATGAATAATTATTGTAATGGATTTAATGTGATGTATAGAACATTGTAATCTAGATGTTTTAGCAGAACCGTCTAATATCTGCGAGAATTAGTGAAGTCTGGGTTATAAAAGAGTTTGGCTGTATGTTTGTTAAATTAGAGATTTATGCATTAAAAAAAACACCCGATGCAATCTGTGTCGAATCTACGCACCCTTTGTGTGGAGATTCTCGTGTGATCCAGGGTGTCAAGAGGTCGTGATGCTCACTGCCGGTGTCGCGGACCTCTTGGTATCAGGAACCCGTAGATTAGCTCCGATAGGACCCGTCTCATCTGAGATCTCTCCAGGTGACGACAGGAAGCTGGAATGCTTGTTTGGGTCTGTTTGTTTGGCTCTTAGAAGAGCCATTTTCCTGATATCAGCCGCAACGTTGCAGAGAGGCTTTGACCTGAGGTCAAAAGATGGGATGGTTTCATGAAGTGGCCGGTTCGCGAGTCAGCGAGAAACTGAATTAATCGGGAAGTAATTCCTGTTTTATCGAACCCATTACTTATAAATTTTGGCAAATCAGAATTTGACACCTTTGAGGCCTTTACTAAAACATTTCTCAGACGTCACGCCTTCTTTCAGCTACTGAGAGGTTAACTCTTTGTGGGAATGGGAATGTTTTAAAACACTTATGCGAAGTGAATGTTACTTATTATAATGTGTATGAGTATATTGATATTGATTATAACACCGATTATTCAAACATATTGTATCGGTCGCATAACAACAATGAATATTTTTTCCATCCTGTTTCTATTTGTTTCTGTCTCCCGAGGGTGAGGGAGGTGATGTGTATTTGTTTAGCCACGTGACTGTAATCATCTCAGAAGCTTAAATGTGTGTGTTGTGTGTACATTATAACGTAGATTCAGCCTTAATAACATCCATTCTATACAAAAACTGATGATTTTAGAAGCACTAATGTCAGAATATCGGTATCGGCAATAACTGATATTAATACTGGTAGCGGCCCAAAAATTCCATAGCAATGCAGCACTAAACATGAGTATTATTTTATTATTATTATTATTAGAAACTCATATTAGTCATCTGTAGAGAAAGCTCTGTGTTTACTCCATTTTTTTATTGAATAAAAACATAATTTAATTCTGCGTGTTAAAATTTTTTAGTGAGAAGCAGGAAGAAACAAAACGGTTTAGAGGTTGAATGAATTTGTTGGAGGTGGAATGTGATCTAGTTTGACCCGGTTCGTTTCCGAAGCTCTGTGTGTCCCGGATCAGCCCCCACTAATGACTTTACCAGCCTGACGTTTGACCGGCTTCAGCTTAGTCTCTTTTTATTCACTCAAATGTTTATTTGAAACATTTTAGAGCTGATGGTAAAAAATAAACCCAGTTTCAATGAAGAATTCTGGTTCTGCCTTCGTCTGTTTGAAGCTAAGGTTCAATCGTTTGCTTCACAAGCAAACCAAACAGAGTATCTTTTTTTTGACCCCATTCACTTTTTTGGACATAAACTCATAAACTATAAAGGTAAAAAAATCAGTTTATGGAACTAAAGCTTAACTGGAGATGTGCTGTTTTATAACCTTGTTTCCACGTTAAACAATCCTAACACTGTGGCGTGCTATTCACCAGATGTTTGGGATTTTATGAAATCAGTCTGTTTCTGCAGCCTGCATTCCCCCATGTCCTTTAGCAGCTTGTGTCAGAAGCAATTTACATAAAATTTGCAATTTTCAAACCCACAACCACAGAGTGTGTGAATTAGAAAACTTCTGAGTAGAGTTGTCACGGTATGAAAATTTAACCTCACGGTTATTGTGACCAAAATTATCACGGTTTTCGGTATTATCGCGGTATTTTTTAAACGGTGTTGCATATGTTCAGAAAGCATTGATAGTCCTGTTCTACACAAACTGAAATAGTTTTGAAAAGGTTTAATATTGTTTATTAAACCTAAAATAACACAAAGCCTTAGCAAAAGTGCAACTTTTCACAAGTAAAGGAACAAATAGCTTATTTTTCTGGAACATGTTACAGTAGTCAGTGCAGGTTTAAATTATACAAATCCAAACATTCAAAACATAAACAATATGTAAACAAATCAAAGAAACACCACTTGTTTTCTCATATACTTGTTTTCTTCATTATCAAAATGAAAATCTAAAACTCCAGTCCACACTTGACTTGAGCACTGTACAAGTCAACCTTAAAAAATATGTATTTAAAATAAATAGCCACTTTAAACAAATTACTAAAATAACTACTACACTATGTAATCAAATCCAAATGTTCAAGTATAAATGGCATTGAATAAGTAAACAAAGTAATGACAAGGAACTAATTGTATATTTCTCTTCATCATCAACAAATAAGATGCTTCATCCAGCAACAGGGTGTCCGTGACACGGTTTAAATGCTGGCAGAGGACGCTGCGGCTGCAGTATATAGTGACTCGTTGCATTCTCCCTCAGCCAAAAGTCCTCACGTCATGCATTTAAGCTAAAATGCTAATGTTAACTTACCTTGCACCGGCTGTAGAGACGTGGGTGATGGTCACGCAGATGTGCCATTAGATTTGAAGTGTTGCTGCCTTTTGCAGACACTTGTTTCCTGCATGTTCTGCAAACGGGATACCAGTCTTCTATTAACTGCCCCTCAGCATTTTTCAGAAATCCAAAATATGCCCATACTTCCGATTTAGTCTTCTTTGAGGGCTGATGGATGTCCTGGGCGCTGCCGTCTCCTCCTTCGGCCATTATTTCAGCTTCAAAGTTTTGGTGCCGTTGCAAACTAAAAAGTGCGTGTGCGCGCCGCGGGAACTTCAGCTGAAGCGACGGTGGCTGGTAAGGGTCACCGCGCTGAAACCGCGGCCACGGTAAACCCACCGAGATAATTTAGTTTTTTAAAAACTGGACGGTTATTTTTATTGTCAACTTTTTTACCGGGGTTTACCGCTATACCGGTTACCGTGACAACCCTACTTCTGAGCGAATGATGCAAATGTCCTTATGTTGCATCTTTACGGAGAGTAATGGCTGAGGCGTTGTTGGTGTGTATAAATGCGAGTCTAAAAACTGCAATCTCATTCTGAATGAAGGAGAGAGCTGCTGCACGGGATGATTCACGAGGACGTGTAAACAATCTCGAACAATGCAGAGACACCAGAAGAGATGGTCTCTAACACTAAAACCTCAATGTTCTTCATGGCAGCTCGTGTTTTACACTAATTTGATATCTGAAAATGCGGATGCGCATGAGAGCGAGCTGGAAGCAATGCAGCATTTATTCACTTTTTACGCCTGGTAAAGTTTTCCTCTGCAGTAGTCCTAGTCCACACACTGATTACCTGAGATAGTGTCCTGCATGTACGAACACCTAGGGTCTAACAAAACCAAACGATTGGAGAAGTGTTTTCTGCATTACTATAATGTAGATGGTCTAATCCCGTCTGGTGACGTGTATATAACTGGTTTTTGTTATTTTTTATTTTACAGGCTATCCGCGGGGTCTTAAAAAGTCTTAAAAGTCTTGAGTTTGATGAAAGGAAAATTAAGACCCGTAAAAGTCTTAAAGTCTTAAATCGGTTTAGTAAAGTCTTAAATTTGGTTCGCATTTACATAATTTTAAAATATGTTCGTCTCATACTTGCAAACTTGACGCTTTTCAGTGAAAATTGCCGTTTATGAAACCAAATGCGTTCACATGAATCAAAGAGTTTTTGTTTTAGGGAAGGTGAGTCTTTGGTCGGGTTTCAGTCGCTCTTTATAAGTGAAAGTCAGTTTAATTGTCACTTCTGCCACATGTACAGGACATACAGAGAAATGAAATTACGTTACTCTCAAACTCTCGCTAGATAGAAAATAAACATTTAGTATAAAAACAGTAACCAAGTTCAGAGAGACTGTGGGGGAAAAGAGAGGAGAGTTGGGAGAGCTGGGAGGGAGTTTAGCTTCCTAACTGCCTGATGGATAAAGCTGTCCTTCAGTCTGTTGGTCCTGGCCTTGAGACTCCGCAGTCTCCTCCCTGACGGCAGCAGCTCGAAGAGGCTTTGCATTGGGTGAGTGGGATCAGCCGCAATGCGAAGGGCCTTTTTTGTGAGGCGGGTGCTGTAAATGTCTGGTAGGGAGGGGAGAGAGACCCCAATGACCTCTGCTGTTTTCACTATACGTTGGAGGGTTTTAATGCAGGAAACGTTGCAGGCTCCGAACCACACAGTGATGCCACACGACAGGATGCTCTCGATGGTGCCTCTGTAGAAAGTGGACAGGATGGGGGCTGGTGCTCTTGCTCTTCTTAGTTTGCGGAGGAAGAAGAGACGCTGCTGTGATGTCGTCGCCAGTGCTATGGTGTTGTTCGTCCAGGAGAGATCCTCTGTAATGTGCACACCCAGGAACTTGGTGCTGCTCACTCTCTCCACAGACACACCGTTGATGGTCAGAGGAGCATGCTGAGTGTGTGCTCTCCTGAAGCACACAACAATCTCCTTGGTCTTCTCCACATTTAGAGAGGTTGTTGTCAGCACACCATGTGGTAAGGCGGCTCACCTCGTTCCTATAGTCGGTCTCATTCCCGTGGTTTATGAGACCCACCACTGTTGTGTCATCATCTAAGAATCAGTTTCAGAAAAATGAGGAGTGTTCATCCTCTTAACAAACCGTCTTTGTTGGTGGCAGGGGCGGCGTTAGGCCCGGCTACTTGGGCTCAAGCCCCGAATGTTTTATGAAAAGCCCCGGATCTAAATCGTGGCAGTAACATGCAGTACCAACGTCCAACAGAGAGGGAGCAGCTGGCAGTAGTCTGTATACAGCCTGCCTGAGCCTCCACCACTGAAGAAGAAGCCCTTCAGCAGCCGGCTTCTTCTTCAGTCTCTGCCTGAAACGCATGAGTGAAGATGGACATAAAGATGTTTTTTAGACCAAAAGTACAACGACAGAACCCCAACTTTGATGAGACTGTTGTTGACTCAGGTTTGTGAGTCTTATTTGAAAATATTTGTTGTGCTGCTGGTTTGCCTAAAGTTAGCTTACTATCAGGTAAAGTTGTTGGAGAAAGAAAGGGAATATTTACTATCATCTCACACTAAACACTAACAGGAACAATACTCTGCCCTGAAAATGCTTAATATGTAGCTTCAGATTAAAAATTTTGTGGTACAATACATACATATATATGATGTTGACTAGTGCGTGTCACGAGCGCGCACGTGTGTGCGCGCGCACGTGTGTGTGTGTGTGTTAAGCCCCGGATGTTCTTCAGTCCTAAATCCGCCCCTGGTTGGTGGGTCACGAGTCGCCATTTGACCAATCACAGTCACGGAGACAGCTAGGGAAAAACACCCTGCGGTTGCCGGTATCATGGCGCCGCTACTACTGTCGCTTCAACGTCTCGCTGCGGCTTGAGCTTAAAGTTCGTAAAATCATCAAAATCCCCTCCAGATACGTCTGTTTTCTGTCCAGAACTTTAGCAGGTTTGTCTCCTTTCAATTTCAGCCTTAAGTGATGTTTCCCGAGACTTGTATTCCTTTTTTTGGGGGGGGGGTTGAGTTCAAGTGTTGGTGAAAAACCGCTTTCCCAGTAATTAGACAGGTTCATCCTAACCTCAAGAAGATTCTGACAGACAAGGTGTTGCGATTGTTGTTTCAGATGCATGCAGGCTAAACCCTTAAGGCACGTCTTCCCAACATGTTATATAAGAGATTTGAAATCAAGAAGAAAAACTTGCAACACAGTATGAAAATGTTCTTAATGAGATGCTATTAGTGGAAAATAAACATAAATAGATCTAAAGATGTTACTGGTACTTTTACTATCGTTCTGTTGTGGAAAGTCAGCACAAATATTCTGTAAAAACATTAAAAAGCTGCTTAAACCTTCATTATTTAATATTGGGCCTGTCTATATTTATAAAATCAGTTGATGGTTTAAAGTAACTGTAACTAAAGTTACTCAGAGCCACAGTAGAAGGTCCAGCCTGAGTTAAGCTGTGGTAACTGGAGAGGAACTGAGAAACAGCATTATACCTTTTGCTGTTTGCTTGTTCAAGTTGAATTCAAATAGAATATATAAGACATCAATTATATAATCGTATGTATATTTAACAGTCATGTTAGAGATGAAAGGCAGAATAGAATAAAAAAAAAACATTTTCACTATCTGGTTACATTGAAGCTTCACGTCCCACGGTGAGCAGTCTCTGTCCCACTTTTGGTGAGTTGGGATCTGGTCATCCTACTGAAGAATGATTACAGTCATTTGGAATATTTTCAGTGTTTTTATGTTTGGTGTTCTGTGAATTAGTTTCATAATAATAGTTAATTATAATATGATGATCCCTAATCATTATCTGATTAGTTATTTCAGTTTATTATATTTAGCTCTCTTGAGCAGTAGGACTGGTAGAAAAATGCTTGCATTTTGCAAAAACATCACATAATTTTTATTTTTTTTATATATTCTCAATAAAATAAAAGTCTATAAATGTCAGAGGTCACTACAAAACCCACTGTAGAATAGGTGCACATCTGCAGCACGAGAGGACCTTGTTTGGGCGGGCTTATTTTACTTGTCACTTTTTTCACACCTCAGAGTTCGTGGCTATGAGAAATGGATGCAAGTAAACTAAAAAAATATATTTTGTTCTTCTATGCGCGCGGTTTGCATTTTTGTACCACATGGCTTTACGTATTAATGCTACAGCCTCGCTGTCCCGGGTGTGACGTAGCCCAACACGAAGTGGAAAACGAAGCGATGCAGTATTTAAAAACAATATGAGTGTTTAACAGTTGATCAGTTCTTTGAGATAGTCTTAATTTTATTTTTACAAGGTCTTAAAAAGTCGAAAAAGTCTTAAATTAAATTTTGATATTCCTGCATACTCGACCGGAAAAGGGTGGCTTGCCAACTCCGGGTCGGGGGAGAGGTCCTACCTCAAGTGGAGGAGTTTAAGTGTCTCGGGGTCTTGTTCACGAGTGAGGGTAGGAGGGATCGGGAGATCGACAGGTGGATTGGTTCGGCGTCTGCAGCGATGCGGACGCTGAGCCGATCTGTCGTGGTGAAGAGGGAGCTGAGCCAGAAAGCCAGGCTCTCGATTTACCGGTCGATCTACGTCCCAATCCTCACCTATGGTCATGAGCTTTGGGTAATGACCGAAAGAACGAGATCGCGGATACAAGCGGCCGAAATGAGTTTCCTCCGTAGGGTGGCCGGGCTCAGCCTTAGAGATAGGGTGAGGAGCTCGGACATTCGGGAGGGACTCGTAGTAGAACCGCTGCTCCTCCGGATGGAAAGGAGTCAGTTGAGGTGGTTTGGGCATCTGGTCAGGATGCCTCCTGGACGCCTCCCTGGGGAGGTGTTTCGGGCATGTCCTACCAGCAGGAGGCCCCCGGGTCGACCCAGGACACGTTGGAGAGGTTACAATCTGGTCCGGGAACGCCTTAGGGTCCTGCCGGAGGAGCTGGTGGAGGTGGCCGGGGAGAAGACGGTCTAGAGCTCCCTAGTTGGGATGCTGCCCCCGCGACCCGGACCCGGATAGCGGAGGAAGACGAGGATGACGACTGCATATACCCTGTTTTAGATGTTTTAGAAACTCTACTCTCACATTCTGGGATTAATAAAGTATCTTTGAATTGAATTGACCAAAGCAACTTCAAAATGAGTGTTATGAAGCTGAGCACTTCCATAATAATGAATCTGTGTTTTTGGCATCCTTGCAGTTGTATTATTGATTGTCGTTCTAATCTGAATCAGGCCAACATTTATCTGAAGTAAGTGCTGCAGGTTGGAGCTGTCGCCATTCAGACGTCTGATTTCTCTTTGCAGGTTTAATGAAGTCATAATTCTAGCTGCTTCTCTTAGTTAATGTGAGACTCGGTGTGAGCGTGTCTTTATGATGGTCTTTACCTTTCAATCTTCACTGCCAGGTGTTCTTGTTACCGTGACAACATATAGAAACTAAAGGTCAACCATAATCCTCTGATTTGAGGATGCCGTTGGAAGGGTTTGGTGGTATGCTTTTATTTTAAGGATAAGAACCTTTATAAAATGCTAATAATTTATATATAGGAGGATGTGATGATTTCTACACGTTCCACCCCAACAATCATGACTCTTTATTTCTTCACTCTGATGTACTCAGGCGAGGAAGCACAGCAGGAGTAAACGTATCACCGCAGGGGTCTGTGAACAAAGTCCACTTCCTGCTGTTCATAAGAAGGTCTCATAAAACTCCTAATGAAGTTCTGAGACTCTTAGATATGCTGTTCCATCCGACCTCTTCAAACGGATTTTAGGTGACTGAGAGTTTCTTATTATCATGAATAGTATTATAATAATACTAATACAATCAGAAGGACCTATTTCAGTAGGGTTAAATGCATCAGGCGAGGCTGATGTTTTAACATAAAACCTTTAATAGACACCAAAGAGGACGTGTTATACATTAGTTATAATGGTTCTGTGGTCGATAGAAAACATGTTTGTGAAGTTCTTTGCTCGAAATCCCTTTCACATAAATTTATCTCAGATACTTTATTCTTGAGAGTTTCAGTACCTTCCAGAATGAGCAGTTTCAGGACTCCTTCACTTTAAAGTGATCCTAGAGTTGAAATCTGTTAATTTTGTTGTTGAGTAAAAGCAGCTTGGAGTGTGATGTGCCATCTGTGTCCTGCCTTTCTATGTGAATCAGTAATGAAGTAAGGGCGACAAGATTTGTTCTGATTCATTTAACACATCATATGCTGTGAAACACAACATTAAGCCGGGCGTGCACTTTACATCTTGTAATGTCCACAAATGGTCAGTTTTCTCCTACGGATTGACCTATAGGTCATCGGTCATCTGCAGACCTAATTCCATCCTATGAGGTAGATTTTATACAGTGGGGCAAAAAAGTATTTAGTCAGCCACCGATTGTGCAAGTTCTCCCACTTAAAATGATGACAGAGGTCAGTAATTTACATCATAGGTACACTTCAACTGTGAGAGACAGGATGTGAAAAAGAAATCCATGAATTCACATGGCAGGATTTTAAAAGAATTTATTTATAAATCAGGGTGGAAAATAAGTATTTGGTCAATAACAAAAATTCAACTCAATACTTTGTAACATAGCCTTTGTTGGCAATAACAGAGGTGAAACGATTACTATAGGTCTTTACCAGGTTTGCACACACAGTAGCTGGTATTTTAGCCCATTCCTCCATGCAGATCTTCTCGAGAGCAGTGATGTTTTGGGGCTGTCGCCGAGCAACACGGACTTTCAACTCCCTCCACAGATTTTCTATGGGGGTGAGGTCTGGAGACTGGCTAGGCCACTTCAGGACTTTCAAATGCTTCTTACGGAGCCACTCCTTTGTTGCCCGGGCGGTGTGTTTGGAATCATTGTCGTGTTGGAAGACCCAGCCACATTTCATCTTCAAAGCTCTCACTGATGGAAGGAGGTTTTGGCTCAGAATCTCACGATACATGGCCCCATTCATTCTGTCCTTAACACGGATCAGTCGTCCTGTCCCCTTAGCAGAAAAACAGCCCCAAAGCATGATGTTCCCACCCCCATGCTTCACAGTAGGTATGGTGTTCTTGGGATGCAACTCAGTATTCTTCTTCCTCCAAACACGACGAGTTGAGTTTATACCAAAAAGGTCTACTTTGTTTTCATCTGACCACATGACATTCTCCCAATCCTCTGCTGTATCATCCATGTGCTCTCTGGCAAACTTCAGACAGGCCTGGACATGCACTGGCTTCAGCAGCGGAACACGTCTGGCACTGCAGGATTTGATTCCCTGCCGTTGTAGTGTGTTACTGATGGTGGCCTTTGTTACTGTGGTCCCAGCTCTCTGCAGGTCATTCACCAGGTCCCCCCGTGTGGTTCTGGGATTCTTGCTCACCGTTCTCATGATCATTTTGACCCCACGGGATGAGATCTTGCTTGGAGCCCCAGATCGAGGGAAATTATCAGTGGTCTTGTATGTCTTCCATTTTCTGATAATTGTTCCCACAGTTGATTTTTTCACACCAAGCTGCTTGCCTATTGTAGATGCACTCTTCCCAGTCTGGCGCAGGTCTACAATTCTTTTCCTGGTGTCCTTCGAAAGCTCTTTGGTCTTGGCCATAGTGGAGTTTGGATTCTGACTGTTTGAGGCTGTGGACAGGTGTCTTTTATACAGATAATGTGTTCAAACAGGTGCCATTAATACAAGTAACGAGTGGACGACAGAAAAGCTTCTTAAAGAAGACGTTACAGGTCTGTCAGAGCCAGAGATTTTCCTTGTTTGAAGTGACCAAATACTTATTTTCCTCCCTGATTTATAAATAAATTCTTTAAAAATCCTGCCATGTGAATTCATGGATTTTTTTTCACATTCTGTCTCTCACAGTTGAAGTGTACCTATGATGTAAATTACTGACCTCTGTCATCATTTTAAGTGGGAGAACTTGCACAATCGGTGGCTGACAGAATACAGTGGGGCAAAAAAGTATTTAATCTGCCAACAAGCCACAAGATCCTGCACTGCTTGTAGACATCTTGGAATCATGACATTGACATCCTGTTCTTTCCAAGGTCCCTCACAGAGCACCCTTTTATCTAAGACTCCTTGCTTCACAGAAGAAAGAAGATTTAAAATTAAATATGAACTTCTAAAACTTTTAAGTTAGATAATCAATAAATAACTGTTTCTTTATTGTTACTTATGATAATTAATATAATGAAATGCTTTCATTAATCTGTGCTCAATGACTGAAGGTTAAAATGAATGTTATGTTGTGATTACATTGATTGATTGCATGTTTACTTGACAAGGTCATCACCATTTGCACTCACACAAGAACAAAGCAAGGTAAAGTTAAATTCTTGACACATAAATTGCCTTTACCCCAGATCAGAGCATTTGGTATCAAAGAAGGCGTGTTTCTAAGATTCTTGGTAATTTTCCTCAAACTTGTCAACCTCTGGTTGGCTACACAATCATTACATGAGAACTGTCAGGACACACTGGTGAGTGGAGCGGAGGTAAGGATCCAAACACTGGGGAAGAAGCAGGCAGGCAGACAAACTAGAAAACTCAAAAATGGCGGCTTCCAGACGCCCACAGGAACACAGAGCAGGGCGGGATCCAGAGGGAGGGCCAAGAGGGGCCGACGGAGAGAAGGGAGGGACCAGCAGAGTCCGGGGGCCTGCATCCAGGGCAGAGGAGGCGACGACAACGGGCTCTTGGGGGCCTGCGTCTGTGGCAGAGGACGCGGCGACAACAGGCTCTTGGGGGCCTGCGTCTGTGGCAGAGGAGGCGGCGACGATGGGCTCTTGGGGGCCTGTGTCTATGGCAGAGGAGGAGGTGACAACGGGCTCTTGGGGGCCTGCGTCTGCGGCAGAGAAGGAGGCGATGACGGGCTCTTGGGGGCCTGCATCTGTGGCAGAGGAGGAGGCGACGACGGGCTCCTGGGGGCCTGCGTCTGCAGCAGAGGAGGAGGCGAGGATAGGACACAGGAGACTGAAACACAGGGGGCACTGGAGACTCTTGAGAGGACGTAGACTCTTGAGACTGGAACTCTTGGACTGGAGAAAGGGATCAATGGGCATTGTCTCTGTAGGCTGGACCGGGGACAAAATCTCTGCAGACTGGACCGGGGACAAAGTCTCTGTAGGCTGGACCGGGGACAAAGTCTCCTGGACAGGGGACAAAGTCTCTTGGACAGGCTGGACCGGGACAAAGTCTCTTGGACAGGCTGGACCGGGACAAAGTCTGTTGGACAGGCTGGACCGGGGACTAAGCCTCTTGGACAGGGGACAAAGTCTCTTGGACAGGCTGGACCGGGGACAAAGTCTCTTGGACCGGGGACAAAGCCTCTTGGACAGGGGACAAAGTCTCTTGGACAGGCTGGACCGGGGACAAAGCCTCCTGGACAGGGGACAAAGTCTCTTGGACAGGCTGGACCTAAGACAAAGCCTTTTGGACGGGCTGGACCGGAGCCTCGTGGATGGGCCGTACTGGAGCCTCGTGGAAGGGCTGGACCGGACACGGTGCGACCCCCGGAACCACCGCTGGAACTGGAACAGTATGCGGTGCGACCTCGGGGACCACCGCCGGAACTGGACACGGAGCGACCTCCGGGACCACCGCTGGCACTGGAGACGGCGTCGACCACTGGATTGGAGACGGCGGAGACGTCGGACTAGAGGGGACGTTGACCTCTGGACACGAGGGAGCGTCGACCTCTGGACACGAGGGAGCGTCGACCTCTGGACACGAGGGAGCGTCGACCTATGGACTGGAAAGAGCGTCGACCTCTGGACTGGAGAGAGTGTCGACCTCTGGAGTGGATGAGGCGTCGACTTCTGGACTGGAGAGAGCGTCGACCTCTGGAGTGGATGAGGTGTCGACCTCGAGACTGAAGGCGTTGACTTCTGGCCTGGGGGCGTCGACTTCTGGCCTGGGGGCGTCTGGCTTGGGGGCGTCGACTTCTGGCCTGGGGGCGTCGACTTCCATCGACTTCTGGTCTGTCGGCTCCTGGACCGCTGGCTTCTGGACCGCCGGCCTCTGGACTGCCGGCTTCTGGACCGCCGGCTTCTGGAGTGGAGGAGGAGTTGTTGCAGACGGGACCACTTGGACAGGCTGAACCGGATGCGGTGCGACCTCCGGGACCACCGCTGGAACTGGCGCTGACTGGACTGGTGGCGCGGGACCTGGTGGAGCCGGTAACTGGAAAAGCAGGGAGGATAGATTGTCCAACTGGAACTCCTGGAGACTGAGGATCTGATGGAGCCGGGTCAGCTCAGCTCAGAGACCGGCGAGCTCTGCTGGGTGGACTGCAGGCTTGCTCCTCTGCCTCTGAGACGAGGGAGCCACTGGCTGGACTGGAGGCGGGGCCGCTGGCTGGACAGAAACCATCTCCTGGAGATACGGGGAGGATAGGGTGTCCAGCTGGAACTCCCGGAGGCTGACGAGCTGACGGATCCGGCGAAGCTCCGCCTGGAGACCGGCGAGCTCTGTCAGCTGGGCTGTAGGCGTGGTTCCTCCACCTGCAGATGACGGAGGCGCTGATTGGACTGGAGACGGGGCAGCTGACCCGACTGGGGGCGGGACCAAACCGGCGCGCTGAGCCGGGGCTGCTGCGAGCTCGGGCTCCGTCCGGAGACCAGGGGAACCTGGCATCCTTCCAAACGCCGTGGGCCAACTTCGGGGGAGCACACAGCCAGTCTGGCGCCCACATAGCAGGAGCGGTCCATCTGCGCCTCCCTGTCCAACTCTCTTTCCGGCTCCGGGAGGGTGGAGAGGATCGCCGAAGCCCGGGCTCGGCGGCGAGGCGATGCCGGAGGAAGAGGAGCCGCCCGGTGGTCCGAAGGTAAAAACTGGAGCAAGCACTCCCAAGGGAGAACCTCCCCGCTGGATCCTTTACTGGGTTGCCTCATTCTGTCAGTACGCGCTGGTGAGTGGAGCGGAGGTAAGGATCCAAATGCTGGGGAGGAAGCAGACAGGCAGACAAACTAGAAAACTCAAAAGGGTTTTAATGATAACTGGACACAGGACATGGGAACAATGAGGCAACAAGAGACACAGAACTGGAGGGGTTTAAATACAAGAGGGCTGGGATCTTGGGTGATTGGGAAACGAGAGGCAGGTGGGAGCAATCATCAGAGACACAGCCTGAACCAAATGGGGAGACAGGACAGGGTGGGACAAGAACATTACAACCAGATTACTCAGGTTTTCCCTCAGTTCTAGAGAAAGCTTCAGACCGGCCACCTGAAGCAAAATCCTCTTTAACCATCAAAGCTTTTGACACGTCGTCAAAACCTTTTTTGCACCTGCGAATCTGTGATCTGATGTGTTTGATAATAATCAACTTCATAGCTTAACGCAAACCAAATTATTTTACATCCGGAACTCAGCTCTCCTAGATACGAAAGTTCTGACTAACATCGCATTTACACATAGGTTCATACATCACATCTACTTTTTCCCCTCGTGCAAGAATCTACGAGATTGGGGCAAGTTCTTTCTTTCTTTCTTTCTTTCTTTCTTTCTTTCTTTCTTTCTTTCTTTCTTTCTTTCTTTCTTTCTTTCTTTCTTTCTTTCTTTCTTTCTTTCTTTCTTTCTTTCTTTCTTTCTTTCTTTCTTTCTTTCTTTTTCACCCCATACATCCACATGTTCCCTCCTGCAGCACTCCCGAAGGACAACAGACATCAATAACAACATAAAAAAAGTCCGGCCTGTTGTGTAAAAGCTATTTTTAGCATGTGTTTAAGTCTGAAGAGTTGCTACCAGACCTACAGGGTGAGCGGTCAGGAATAGAAACAAAATACATCTTTACACCAGCCAGAAAATTCTGTAATATTCACAGACATCCAACCTTAGAAATTAAATAAAGTCAACATTAAAATAAAAAATTATTACTATTCTTTTTCATCAAAGATCAGTTATCTGTGAACATGTTTTTATATGTGGCATCATCCAGCTTAAGCAGACATCTGCCCATTTCTAACAGAGCTGATCTCTGGGAGAAAATATTCAGGCTCATCCTCCACCTCAGACAGAGGATCTGAAAACCAAACGCATGAACTGTGGAGACGTTTATCCTTTATAGAAGAGAAGTCTGTTTTTACTGACGTGACCTTTTCTCTAGTGCCATCCTCAAGGCAAACCTTAGCTCCTCTCACCGCCAAAGCTATTTATATCTTATTCTACTTTCATTCTCTCTCTTCTAAATGATGTAATAAACACCATGGGGTCAAGGGGCTCCATTAGAAGTTACACTAACTTAATAAAACCTTTTCAGTTTAACATAATGAGGGATAAACCAATTTAATGGTTCAAGGTTTACAATGAACATGAAAGTCTCAGATAAACTAATAACAATCAGCCTCTTTCTGACTGTGTGGGATTATTTTCCTGTAACTCAGAATTGTTTAGTTGACAGAAAACGCCTCAAGGTTGAAGGATTCACGTTCAGAGCTTTCAGATCATTTCTGTATCTTTGTGTTGTTCATAAGTAACTAAACAACCTTCTGTTATTTAGCTGTAAATGGAGGATAAAACTCCTCAATACTAAGGTGCTGAAAGTGGCCCGTGGGCTTTGTGGCCCTCTAAGGGACTTGATGAATGACCAGGTTTTTACTAATGTGAGGTTCAATAAATAACAATTAAAAATATGTTTAATTTTCCTTTAATTCCCAGGTTAATAGGACCCCAAACCCTCACGGGTGTTCTCTAAATAGCATGTAAATAACCACAGAATTCTATGTAACCAAGCCAACTTGTCACTGTCAGTTACCTCTGGGTTCCCAAACAGCAACTACAGATGGTATTCTGTAATCTAGACACACCAAAGCTAAATGATTTTGATCTGCATGTCGGTCAAGCCACACTCTTAGAGCCGCAGCAGGTCAGACCAGTCTTGTGACGGGCCAATCACAGCATTCTGTTGGTTTGGCGGGCCAATCACAGCATTCTGTTGGTTTGGCGGGCCAATCACAGCATTCTGTCGGTTTGGCGGGCCAATCACAGCTCTATAACCGATTGTACGGTCCTATCACAGTACTCTATCGGATCTTTCTGCGACTGAGTGAAACTAATGGGCTTCACACAGAGGAGGCAACATTGGCTCTTTTCATTTTCAATGAGGCATGCATGACAAAGTGAATATCGCAGGCCTCCCTCTTACTAAGCATCGTGCATGTGTCATGCACCGGCGAGCCCGCAACATGATCCCAGAAAGTTGAGAAAATGTCAACTTTTTCTCACTGTCGCTCTGACGAGGACGAGTGAGCGAAGGTTTCATTGACTGAAAATTGAGCAGACAGGATGCTTCTAGGTACATTTCCAGGTAAACATGAAGGAAATGCTGAGGAAAAGTTCATACTTGCTTGGTCGGGTTTCCCAACGCTTTCTAACATTTCTACAAAAAAATATGGAGATCTTCTCAAAAAGGCAGCGGCGCGGCAGATTGTCTGAGTTGGTTGTTGGTGTGGTCTCATTCACCATTTATTTTTCTGTTTGAAATGTGGGATGAACTTTTATATAGAAAAGTCAGAAGTAACATGTCACTTAATTCTAGCAAAGCCTTGTGAGACTTCACAGCTTTATGGTAAATGGTGAATTGGGGCAGCAGGAGCTCAACAGGTTGAGCGGGTTGTCCAGTAATCGGAAGGTTGCAGGTTCGATCCCGGCTCCGGACAGAGAATTCTGCTGTTGTGTCCTTGGGCAAGACACTTAACCCACCTTGCCTGCTGGTTGTTGTCGGAGGGACCGGTGGCGCCTCTGCTCGACAGCTTCGCCTCTGTCAGCGCGCCCCCGGGCAGCTGTGGCTACATTGTAGCTCTTCACCACCAGTGTGTGAATGTGTGTGTGAATGGATGAATGATACACTGTAGTGTAAAGCGCTTTGGAGTCCTTACTCTGAGAGGCTCTATACAAGTGCGGGTCATTTATCATTCATCATTTAAACGGCCTGTATTTGTATAGCGCCTTCTTCTATTCAGTTCAATTCAGTTCAATTCAGTTCAATTCAAAGGTACTTTATTAATCCCAGAGGGAAATTTGAGTGAAATTAGTTTCAGTACACACAATTTTGAGATCAGACATACATACATAGGCATAGACACATGACAAGAATTGGTGACTGTGGTCATTCGCAACCCGAGTCGCGCTACCTTAATAGAGATAAGAGGGTTACATGAGGATTGGTTCAGGTGGAGGAAAAAAAGGCACTTCAGAGTTACCCTCCACAGGGAGGGCAGCTTTGCTATGCAAAAACACCTCAGACAGAAATGAAACAGACTTCAGACATTACACAACATAAGTGTCCACTAGGTGGGGTGGTAGGCTTGGGGACTCTCCACACATCAGTGCATGCAGCCGCGATAAGCAGCGCTCGTCACCTCCATTTGGACTGGGGAGGGAGGTAGTTGGGTTTAGAAACGATTCAACGGCCTTCACCAGTCGCAGTCCCGCCAGGCTGGGATAGGGAGAGTGAGTTACCATGGCGACGGCTGCGTTCCACGTTTCTTCTGAGGGGGTGCAATCACTTAAGCGTCAAAGGCTCAAGGGCACCATATTCAGATAAGAACTTGTTTTGAGGCCAGACAGATATAATTTTTTCTCTGTCTTAAAGTTCTGTTGGTCCTCAACCTCTCTAAATCCAATAATGGCGTAAATTAACCCTCTGATGCATGAATTATGAAATCTTCAACTAGAGCTGAAACAACTAATCGATTTAATCGATTATAATCGATTATTAAAATAGTTAACAACTTTTTTAGTCATCGATTAGTTGTTTAATAATCATATTTTACCGCATAAAGTCTATTTTTTACCACAATCTGACATCGGTTACAATCTGTTAAATTTGCCGCCAGTGTGTGGCAGTAATGAGCCACTGATCTACCAGTGGAGCCGTAGAAGAAGAAATGAACCAATAAGTGCCCTCGGTTTTCATGACGTATCACGTTACTGACGCTCATCTTGCTGTGAGAGATGGCGGATCAACAAGAAATACGGAAGAAAAATAGAAGCGACAAAACAAGAGAAACCCCGGACAAAAACCTCACGAGTATGGGAGCACTTCATTAGATGCCTTGAAAAGACCGGTGACCTGCAAAATATGCAAAAACCATGGCACGACGGAAGCACGACGTCCCTAAGTGAACATTTGAGACGAAAACGTGGGGGCTGATGCAGCAGAGGAATGTCCGGTAAGTAACAGAAAATAAACAAGCTAACGCAGATCACATTTGGGACTTAGTGTTAGCTGAGTTCGTTATAGTGGATGTTAAACATGTTTTTTTTGCCGCGTCAGTTTACGGTGTTCTACTTCTGATTGACTAGAAGCAATCGTGAATCTCCTCTGTGTTGTGAATCATGCGCTTGCCAAATTTAGCACGTCTGTTTATAAGAATGTTCTCGTTAAGAGAAAAACGGCACAAACCCATAACTATGTTCCTCATTCAAAAAAGGACAACTCCGCAGAGAAAAATATACAGACGAGCTGTGTCCAGGTGAATATAACGCGGCATAGTTGTACGCTTTCAATTTTTAAATACAGGAGAAATTCAGAAAGTCCTTTTTTTAACTATTAAAAGGCTGTTTTACTAACGCTGTAAAATGCCTCACAACACATTTTTGTCAAAATAAATGATCACTGTATATTGTTAATTAATTCAAATAATTTAATATTGATTTAGTGTTGTAGTGTGTGTGCTGCTTTATTTTATATGTGTACTTAATTCAGTTTATTTGTGTTTCTTATGCAGAAAAAAACAAGCAACGATGGACAACTACATGGGGAACAAGACACTCACCCCCAGCAATGCATACCACTTACAAACTCTATTCCAGATTCTACATTATTTTTTATGGAATTTACCTCTTATATTTTGATGCCAAAAATTTATTCTGGACTGATATTTTGCACTGTTTAGCTCATTTTACACCGCTGACTGTGTTCATGTGCAATAAAATAGATTGCAGTCAACTGCACAATTCTCTTATGTTTTTCTTTTTCTTAACTGAAATGTATTCATCACTTGTATAGGTTAAATAGCTAAACAATAACAAACCGATTAATCGATTAATCGAAAAAATAATCGACAGATTAATCGATTATGAAAATAATCGTTAGTTGCAGCCCTATCTTCAACCATGATTTTTCAAACATTTTTTTTCATTCATCTTTAGGTGTGAATGAAACAAATTTCAACAAATATCTTTTGTACCATTTTGTTAATTTACAAATACTTTATTACATGTCCATCTCAGTGGACAACGTGCATTCTGAACATGAAATATGTTGGCTTGACTTACTGAAGTCCAAATGGAGGGGCTCACATGCAATAAAGTCTTCAACAGCTGTGCTTAATAGCAAAAATAAAGAAATAACAATTTTGAGTACCTGTCCACTGTAGTGACCATTATGCATCAAAGGGTTAATAGGGCCCAACCGATATGCTTTTTTTGGGACCGATACCGATATAAAACTTTTAATGAAGGCCAATAGCCGAGATAATAGCCGCTAAATCTCCCTCGCTAAAAAAAAGGAATAAAAATAAAAATGTTCTTAAGATTAAACCCTTCATTCTCTGCCTTTTTGATGCAAACTTATTCCTCTATTACACACCAAAGGACTGTCGCACTAGGATTTCCAAGTAATGCAAATAAGATTTATTTTGCAGATCTCATAAACAACAGAACACACAAACTCGGTCATTTTGCTGTTCGTTCAACAACTTGTGGAAGAGTCATTTGAGTTCCTGTCCCTTTCGTTGCTTGACTTTGTGCAACTTCGTAATCATCTTTGTGCTTCCTTTTAAGATGGTGCCACAAGTTAGTTGTGTTTTTAGACTTGCTTTTGTCTCACCCCTGGCCTACTGTAGATGAGCAGATGCTGCAGATGACATCACCGGATGGATCTTTAGTGAAGTAGTCCCACACCTTACTACAGCCCTCTTTTTCCATCTGTAACAAAATAATCAGCATAAAAGTACATCTGTTGATACTAAGACAAAGTAAAGTACATTAAATGTGGCATTTTTATACTTAAAAGTTTAAAAATTATCATGTAAATAAATGATATCAGACATTGTGGCTCAAAACCAATGGCTCTGTTTTTGTTTGGTTCCCCAGCTTTTAAGGCTTTCTCATATAGTATTCAAGTCTTTTATTTTTTTCCTTCCACTGAATTTTCTACTCCTTTTGTTGTCAGGTTTTTTTGTAGTTATTCTTCTTTCCCTTTTAGGTTTATTGTTCTTTTAAATTATTTTCATTTATACACTCAACAAAAATATAAACGCAATACCTTTGTTTCTGCTCCGATTTTTCATGAGATGTACTTAAAGATCTAAAATTCATTCCAGATACACAATATTACAATTTCTCTCAAACATAGTTCACAAATCAGTCTAAATGTGTGACAGTGAGCACCTGTGCTTTGCTGAGATAGTCCATCCCACCTCACAGGTGTGCCACATCAAGATGCTGATCTGACATGAGTAGTGCACAGGTGTACCTTATACTGCCCACAATAAAACGCCTGTAGAGAGGAGTGTTTATTTTCTCGTCGTATTACTGCCCCTCCTCCTCTCCCAGGGACTCTCTGCCATCACAGCGCTTCATTACTTTGTTGCCAACCCCCCTCCCGTCCTCAGCAGCGACAACGGTCGTGTGAGTTTGAAAAGACTGCTGAAGAAGAGTGGATGAAATTGTCTGAGAATATTCCAGAATGTCTACCAGAAAAAGGCCATTGTTACTTACTTACTGCCCTGCATGACTAAAGGGGAAGCAGCGTGAGCTCTACATTGAGCATAATGCTGTGGCAGTTTTTTTTTTCCGGGTAAACTTTTCAATTCGAGGCCACGACGCACACAATAAACTTAGGAAGCATGTTGAGCGGAAACATACTTTTGCCATTGCTTATTTTACCGTTCAACTTACCACTGACACAACAAATATGCTTAAAACTGCAGACTTACCACCCACTTCCTCATCACAGTTGTCTCTGCTTGACTGAACTGCTTCTGCTGCTCTGCTGCATGTGTGCTGTGACGGTGGCTCCACCCCCCCGAGGAGTGGAGCCTCACAACATGAGTTCATAAAGCTGGCACCATCTGCTGGATAGGTAGCGCAATATCGGCCATATCGGCCGTCTTTTTGGCCGTTAGCCGATACTGTTAATGACCCCAATATCTGCCGATAACATTGGCCGGCCGATATATCGGTCGGGCCCTAGTAATTAATCTATCCCAATCCGTGCTGACCCGTCAACTTTTTCCTTGATTGAATCAACCATCTGTGCCAGAGTCTAAATCTTAGCCAAAGTTCCAAGCTTACGACTCATCTTGACAATTATACGAGTTTGTGCATTCACAGCGAGATGTAATCCATCTCTGAGCTCTGGGATTGAGCCAATATTCCTCGACAGCTCATTAATTTTCCGGTAAGCCAGGTAACCGCTCAGGCCAAAAAGCAAGAAACCTGACACCAAAACTACAAATATCCAGACGTCTTCAGAATCCTCTACAAACAGTTGAGAGAGGCAGATCAGGTTCCACTGTTTCCAGGAGTCCATGATATACCCAGCTGGCTCTGTCCCAGAGGCGCATCCAAGAGCCCCTTCTCCCATTCTCATCATTGAAAAAATATTGTCAATCGCGTTGAGAGACTAGCTGACCAGGTCCATTTTTAATAATTTCCTGTTTCCAGAAAAAATGCTGAAGCGCCGTACCCCCAAAGACAAAGAGCCTTGGGATAAGATAGGGAGGAGAGGGAGGTAAAAAAAGCATCTGTACTCTCCAAGAGCCGGAAGAAGAGGTTCTACAACCCCCCAACACTTTAACAACACATTCACCCTTTCACACACACACATTCACACACTGGAGGTGATGAGTTAAAAGGTAGCCACAGCATTCAGAGGCGAGGTCTGCCGAGCAGTAGCGCCACCGGTGCCTCCGACCACCACCACCAGCTCAACATGTGCAGGCTCACAAAGTCCTCGGTCAGGGCGTTAGCTCACTGAGGTGCACAAACTGTTATCACTGTAACATAGCGGGATGACATAAATCAATAGCGTTTGCAATTACAGCAAAAATCTGTGACATAAAAACGTGTTCTAAAGGTGGTGTTGCTACACGTCTAAATACAAGTAACTCTGATGTTAGCAGCTAACACGAGGTAACAGAGTGCATCGCTGTTGTGCTCCCGTTAAACGAGAGTTTCACTTTGCAGAGTTTGCGCTCTACGTGCTTTTCTTTTGTCTTTGAATAATGCTCCCAAACTTTTGAGCTACGTCGCCGGCTCGCCACGTCGTCTTTCTCCGGTGACGAAGGCTGATCTGGATGGGCGCTATTGCGCCTCAGAGCTGAGTGCGGCAACTGACCCGGATGGCGACTACAACACTGAGCTCTGTCTATTGGTCGTAGCCAGACTACATATTGACATATATGGGATGGCTTGCCAGGCTTGTATTCTTCAAGAATTGGAACAAATTTTTCTAAACGTTGCAGACTTCGTTCTCATGTTGTGATTTTTGTCTTTCTCAGACTAGTCGGATTAGTTTGGTAATCTGGAACCTGTCTCAGGTTAGGTTCTGTGAGTCATAAAGAGCTAGAAATGTGAGACAACTTTCAGAGGAGTTGGAGATCAAATCATGAGCTTAATGAGGGCAAATCGCAAAAAGAGGGTGATATAACTTTGAGACTTTGTGACAAGATGCATCCTCTGGCATTAGCAGCACTGTGGCTTACAAGCTGCAGCTTCAGCGTTTAGGTATGGATGGGCTCGGTGGGATACGGGAACCCAGGGAAACCCTGCAGAGCCACCACCCTGCGGGTTGGACATGGTCCTGTTGTAAACAAGACAAAACTTTAATGAGTCATGAATAATTCCCAGTGATGGACTTAAGTTGTTTGTTTTCTGTCTTTGAGATTTAAGGCTGTACGTTTGGTGCTTCTGGAGCAGCTTCAGTCGTCTGGGTGATTTCCAAAGCTAATGCAACTTTTCTGCAAGGTGGCACATTCCTCGGAAATATGCAAACATTAACTATATAGTAGAATTAATGACAGTTTGAGGTTTAACTGAATGAAACTCTTGTGTTGGAGCTCCACTTACGCAGCTGTAGCAGCGTTTGCGCTGAAGGAGCTGCAGTGCTGCTGCAGCACTTTTCAACTCTGCTTGTGAAGCCATAATATGACAATAGAGAAGCAAAATTACTGCAGAAGGTTGTGATGTTTTAGACATTTACAGGCGAACAGAAGGAGACAGATGGGAGCAGATTTAAAGGTTTTAAAATGTCCTTAACGTTGAATTCTGCAGCTGTATAAAACGTAATTTCAGTGAGTTATTAAAAAGTAACTCCTCTTCCTCATTCAGTGCTCCTTGTCTACCTCTGCTTCCTCCGTCACTTTCACTCACCACCATTCTCCCTCCATCTGTCTCTCGCCAGCTAAATGCCAGCTGAAATGAATATGTTAATTCAGAGGGCTGTTGGCTTGTAGCGCCGTGATCAATGAGGCTCCTCGCTGCTGGTTCTGTTTCACCACAGGATGTACGAGGGCTTGGATCAATAAAACACAAGGACGAAACCAGCTCTCAGCAGTCTGATTTAAAAAGATAAAAACACTCACTATGCATCAGAAAGGTAATATTGTTATATTTATCTAAACTCGAGCATTTTTCTCTATTTCTCTCTCGCTCATTCATCTAAAATAAGAATCATGTAGTTTCCTATTTCATCTAATTTCGTTTCTAGTTTCGTCCTAATTTATGTAAACTTTTATATTTTATTTGAGTGTTTGTATGATTTTACTTTAGTTGTTTGTGGTTATTTATACAAATCCATGTTAAATCGCAGTAGACAATCTAACCGGACCACGCCAGTCGCTGATGATGTTTAAAGCGTAAGCATTCATAATAGGACATTTGTCATGTTAGCAACCTAAAAGTTTATCTTTTGTTTTAGGGGGGACTCCGCAGACATCGGTACCGGTTTTTGTCGGTATCGGAAATAAACGATAAATGACCCGCTCTTGCATAGGGAGCCTAAGGCACGCACATCTACTTCCAGACCACGGCTCTCTGGAAGAGTAAGTAAATGAACGGGGCTCAAAACGCTACTTCCTAATTCTGGTCATTTTGTTCCATGGATTTCACATATGCGAATTTTAAAGACGCATTTTGAAACCAAGAACGTGCTCATTTTCGAACAGGGGGAAATGTTATTTTAGGTTTTGTGTGAAAATGAGTCCAATACTACAAATGTGCTTCACAAATGCGGCGTCATCGAACCAGACACGGAGAAAAACAAGGAAAATGGCTGTAAGTGCAGCTAACTTGAAATCCTTCCTTCAGGAGGAAAAAAACCACCATAGATCCGTCCATGTGGTGAGTAACAGCTACGCTGGGGGGACGACGACACTCTGTGGTTTGTTTGGAGCGATGGCGGTTCTACACAGAACAGTCCAGCTTACAGTGTAATGAAACAGAACCCCTGTCCATTCACCTCCAGCTCGTCTGTCTGACCGCGGGGAGGTTGGTTTGGCGGTTCATTACAACAGCCTGCCATATGACAGCACGGTGCATGCACACCACTGCTGCTCCTACACCTACCGGTCGGCCGGAGGGGTGCGCGCAGGGTTTGGGGTATACATAGGGTTAGGGTTAGCCTGCGGGCTACCTATTGAGTACTGCTGCACTACAGTGTATCATTCATCCATTCACACACATTAAGAGTTGGACAGCATCAGGTCCATCCATCCATTTTCAGCCGCTCATCTGGGGTCGGGTCACGGGCGCAGTAAGTAGCCTAAGCAGGGAGGCCCAGACTTCCCTCTCCCCAGCCACTTGGGCCAGCTCCTCCGGGGAAATCCCAAAGCCGGGTGTACGCCGTATGACTTTTTCCTGCTCTGTTAACACCTTCATCACTGCAGATGCAGCACCAATCCGCCTATCAATCTCATGTTTCAGCTTTCCCTCAATCGTGAACAAGACCCTGAGATACTTAAACTCCACTTGAGGCTGGACCTCATCCCTGACATGGAGAAGTCATTCTACCCTTTTCTGACTCAAGACCATGGTCTCAGATTTAGAGGAGCTGATTCTCATCACTCCTTGAACCGTCACCTTATCGTGGTGGAGGAGTTTGAGTGCCCTAATGATCCTAGGAGCTATGTTGTCTGGGGCACTTAGTGCCCCTGGTAGGGTCTCCCATGACAAATTGGTCTTAGGTGAAGGGTGAGACAAAGAAAGGTTCGAAGGATCTTTCATGGCGGTTAAAACGAAGAGTCGGAGTACCCGGCCCGGAGGGTTACCGGGGTCCCACCCTGGAGCCAGGCCTGGGGTTGGGGCCCGTGAGCGAGCGCCTGGTGGCCGGGCTTTCCCCCATGGGGCCCGGCCGGGCCCAGCCCGAACCGGATACATGGGCTCGTCCAACTGTGGACCCACCACCCGCAGGAGGAACATGAAGGGTCCGGTGCAATGCGAATCGGGTGGCAGACCAAGGCGGGAGCCTTGGCGGTCCAATCCCCGGACAAGAAAACTAGTTTTTGGGACATGGAACGTCACCTCGCTGGCGGGGAAGGAGCCGGAGCTTGTGGCAGAGGTTGAGCGGTACCGGCTAGATATAGTCGGACTCACCTCGACACATTGCATTGGCTCTGGAACCCGAGACCTGGAGAGGGGTTGGACACTCTACTTTGCTGGAGTTGCTCCGGGTGAGAGGCGGAGGGCTGGGGTTGGCTTTTTGTTAGCCCCAAGACTCTCTGCCTGTGTGTTGGGGTTTACCCCGGGGGACAAGAGGGTAGCTTCCTTGCGCCTACGGGTCGGGGAACGGGTCCTGACTGTTGTTTGTGCTTATGGGCCAAATATCAGTTCAGAGTACCCACCCTTTTTGGAGTCCCTGGAACGAGTGCTAGATAGTGCTGCATCAGGGGACTCCATTGTCCTGCTGGGGGACTTCAATGCTCACATGGGCAATGACGGCTTGACCTGGAGGGGTGTGATTGGGAGGAACGGCCCACCTAATCTGAACTCGAGCGGTGTTTTGTTATTGGACTTCTGTGCAAGCCGCAGTTTGGCCATAACGAACACCATGTTCGAACATAAGGATGCCCACCGGTACACTTGGTACCAGGGCAGCCTAGGTCACAGGTCGATGATAGATTTTGTAGTCGTATCATCTGACCTGCGGCCGTATGTTTTGGACACCCGAGTGAAGAGAGGGGCGGAGCTGTCAACTGATCACCACCTGGTGGTGAGTTGGATCAGATGGCAAGGGAATATGCCGCGTAGACCTGGCAGACCCAAACGCATAGTGAGGGTCTGCTGGGAACGCCTGGCAGAAGAACCTGTCAAGACGGTCTTCAACTCCCACCTCCGGCAGAGCTTTGACCACGTCCCGAGAGCAGTGGGGGACATTGAGTCCGAGTGAGCCTTGTTCCACTCTGCGATTGTCGAGGCGGCTGTTGCTAGCTGTGGTCGTAAGGTGGCCGGTGCCAGTCGTGGTGGCAACCCCCGTACCCGCTGGTGGACACCAGAGGTTCGGGGAGCCATCAGGCTGAAGAAGGAGGCCTACAGGGCGTGGCTGGTCTGTGGGTCTCCGGAGGCAGCAGACAGGTACCGGATAGCCAAGCGGGGTGCAGCAGTGGCAGTTGCCGAGGCAAAATCTCGGGCGTGGGAGGAGTTTGGTGAGGCCATGGAGAAAGACTATCGATCGGCTCCAAAGAGGTTCTGGCAAACTGTCCGGCGCCTCAGGAGAGGAAGGCAGCAACTCGCTCACACTGTTTACAGTGGGGATGGGGAGCTGCTGACGTCAACTGAGGCTATAGTCGGACGGTGGAAGGAATACTTTGAGGAGCTCCTCAATCCCACCAATGCGCATTCCGAGGAGGAACCAGAGCTGGGAGGCCTGGGGATGGACTGTCCGATCTCGGGGGCAGAAGTTGCTGAGGTAGTCAAACAACTACACAGCGGCGGAGCCCCGGGGGCGGATGAGGTTCGTCCTGGGTATCTCAAGGCTATGGATGTTGTAGGGCTGTCATGGTTGACATGTCTCTACAACATTGCGTGGTCATCGGGGGCAGTTCCTAGGGAGTGGCAGACCGGGGTGGTGGTCCCCATCTTTAAGAAGGGTGACCTGAGGGTGTGTTCCAACTATAGGGGGATCACACTCCTCAGCCTCCCTGGAAAGGTCTACGCCAAGGTACTGGAGAGGAGGGTCCGATCGATAGTTGAATCTCAGATAGAGGAGGAGCAATGTGGTTTTCGTCCTGGCCGTGGAACTGTGGACCAGCTCTATAACCTTGCAAGGGTGATGGAGGGGGCATGGGAGTTTGCCCAACCAATCCACATGTGTTTTGTGGATTTGGAGAAGGCTTATGACCGTGTCCCCAGGGGCACCCTGTGGGGGACGCTCCAGGAGTATGGGGTGGGTAGCTTTCTGTTAAGGGCCATTCAGTCCCTTTACCAGAGGAGCGTGAGTTTGGTCCGCATAGCCGGTAGTAAGTCGGACCTGTTCCCAGTGAGGGTTGGACTCCGCCAGGGCTGCCCTTTGTCACCGGTTCTGTTCATCACTTTTATGGACAGAATTTCTAGACGCAGCCGTGGTGTGGAGTGTGTCGAGTTTGGTGGCAGGAGAATCTCGTCTCTGCTTTTTGCGGATGATGTGGTCCTCCTAGCTTCATCCAGCTCTGACCTTCAGCTCTTGCTGGGTAGGTTCGCGGCCGAATGTGAAGCGGCTGGGATGAGGATCAGCACCTCCAAATCTGAGACCATGGTTCTCGACCGGAAAAGGGTGGCTTGCCACCTCCGGGTCGGGGGAGAGGTCCTACCTCAAGTGGAGGAGTTTAAGTATCTCGGGGTCTTGTTCACGAGTGAGGGTAGGAGGGATCGGGAGATCGACAGGTGGATTGGTTCGGTGTCTGCAGCGATGCGGACGCAGCCGATCTGTCGTGGGGAAGAGGGAGCTGAGCCAGAAAGCCAGGCTCTCGATTTACCGGTCGATCTACGTCCCAATCCTCACCTATGGTCATGAGCTTTGGGTAATGACCGAAAGAACGAGATCGCGGATACAAGCGGCCGAAATGAGTTTCCTCCGTAGGGTGGCCGGGCTCAGCCTTAGAGATAGGGTGAGGAGCTCGGACATTCGGGAGGGACTCGGAGTAGAACCGCTGCTCCTCCGCATCGAAAGGAGTCAGTTGAGGTGGTTTGGGCATCTGGTCAGGATGCCTCCTGGACGCCTCCCCGGGGAGGTGTTTCGGGCCTGTCCTGCCGGCAGAAGGCCCCCGGGTCGACCCAGGACACGTTGGAGAAGTTACATCTCCAATCTGGTCCGGGAACGCCTTGGGGTCCTGCCGGAGGAGCTGGTGGACAAGGCCGGGGAGAGGACGGCCTGGAGCTCCCTAATTGGGATGCTGCCCCCGCGACCCGGACCCGGATAAGCGGAGGAAGACGAAGACGAAGACGATTCTCATCCCAGCTGCTGATTACTCATGAACTCCAGCTGCCTTCTGCACACGGCCACAGTAACATTTTCTAAGTTTCTAAGTGGTGTCACCAAAAAATATACAATTAACACACAGTCGTTCATGTCCGTTCATTTTCTTTCTTGTAAGTTCTGTCTGTATTTGACGTGTGGACGCGCTCGCGCTGCAGCGCTCGTCACTGGCGCAGCCGGGCAGCGCAGAGCACAGTCCGCTTTTTTGCGGTCAATAGATCAGTTTTATCTGCTAATTAAAAAGTTACTTGTGAGGTGAAAAAGAAGGGAGCAGGCAGGAGTTTGTCTGGAGCACTGGGAGATGCAGGAAGATCAGAGACAGACAGGACAGGAAGACAGGAAAATAAAAACCAAGAAAACAAAACAAAGTTTTTAACAAAATAAAATGTAGGTAGATTGATCCCACTACACGTTTGTACCTGTGTAAAGCAATAATTTATCAGCATGTAGTATTTATATAGTTGATGCAATTCAGATCATCTTCAAAACTCCGTCCCATGCCCAGGGACGTATCTAAGCATTTTGGGGGCTGAGGCAAAACAGACCCCTGCCAGGTAGTTTAAGTTGATGTGCCATCTGCTTTTATATTAGCCTTTTTATATTTGCAATAGAGTCCAAAAGTGAAGAATTTGTTATTTATTACTTGGTTGTTCAAGCTAGCTCACATAAGTGATCTGTTGGTAAAAATTAAAATAAAAAGGTCATTAAATAAAAAATAAAGAACATTCTGGAACAGTTTCTTCTTTTTCTTTCATTTTTTTATGTATTGAAAGTATCGGATCAGGACTCGGTATCTAGAAATTCTCAAAGTCAAATGACTCTAACTCGAACTCGAGCAAAAAAAACCTGATCGGGACATCCCTACGGAACAAGTTTAACTTCTGACCGACACACATTCTGCAACTTTCTGCTAAACTCCTAGAAAATTCAGAACAGGCAAAAGTTAAATAAAAAAGCATCAATTTCTTGTGTCAGCCTGAGTTGTGAGGATGTGATGAAATATGGAAGGAAAGCCAGGCAGCAGAAAGGTGGTGGAATAAAATAAGCTCCTTTTAATGGAAGTTAGGGAAGCTCGTTGGAAAGTGTTCAACATTGTCATTATCACGACTCAGCAAAGTGGTTTCCTCGGGAGAGACAGAAAATGAGAGTGAGGGAGAGAAAAACTTCAACCCCTTTCTGTTGTTGCCAAAGGTCGTTGGATCAGCGCTCTTCTGCCGCTCAGATAACGCTCTCCCAACAAATCTGCAGCCTGTTTGTGATCGGAGGACAGTGATTTATGGAGGAGAAGTCGATCATCATTATGCTGAAGGATAAATATTCGCGATGCTCCTTCCTCCTCCTCTGTCACTGCTTTACTTCCCCTCCATCAGGTTTTCTTCCCCTCATCCTCTCCATCATACAGGTGGGGAGCCATTTAACAGCAGCTGAAGGACCAAACCTCCTCTCTGCACAAATAAATGGAAACCAGTCAATAAAGCATTAATGGAAAAACAATTTATGACTTTAATTTGACCAAACAGGGTCGTGTGTGTGTGTGTGTGTGTGTGTGTGTGTGTGTGTGTGTGTGTGTGTGTGTGTGTGTGTGTGTGTGTGTGTGTGTGTGTGTGTGTGTGTGTGTGTGTGTGTGTGTGTTTTGTTGTCACTGATAAAAAGGTTGGAAGATCCTGAATGACCCAAATCAGATGGTAGTGGTAACGATTATTTTATCTAATTAACTGATTAGCTGTTTACTCTGTGGAAACTTCCTGAGTTTGATGTTGTTGTCTTGATGAAGAACCTGTATGCTGCATCCTGGTTCCGATCATATCCGCTGGTCCTCAAGTTGTTAAAGTACAAAATTAGATGTTAGGAGTTTTGTTTTAATGGCTTTCACCTCCATCCCAGTAGGTAGCAGCTGTGTGCTGGTTTAAACTTTTTGTAATTTCTCAATTTTAGTTTAGGCGCAGCACTGAAGACTTTAAACACTTAAAGCCGGGGTACACTGGAGGCAGCCAAGCCGTGCAGGGTTGCACCCATGGTTTTGAGAAGTCAAGTGGTCTTGGAAAGTCGCGCAATAGTCACAACATCACACAGGACTTGAGAACAGGAAGTAGGAAGTTACTCTATTGTTTCACTTCAAAGATCCTCTGCGCATAATCCAGTCAGCAGTTGGTGCTCCACAGCAAAGCACTCTCCCTGGGCTGCCACCTTACCGTGGTGGAGGGGTTTGAGTGTCTCAGTGATCCTAGGAGCTTAGTTGTCTGAGGCTTTATGCCTCTGGTAGGGTCACCCATGGCAAACAGGTCCTAGGTGAGGCATCAGACAAAGAGTAGCCCGAAGACCTCTTATGATAAATTATATAAATGTAAACCGTGTTCCCTTGCCCAGACGTGGGTCACCGGGAGCCCCTCTGGAGCCAGGCCTGGAGGTGGGGCACATTGGCGAGCACCTGGTGGCCGGGCTTTCACCCATGGAGCCCGGCCGGGCACAGCCCGAAGAGGAAACGTGGGCCCCCCTTCCAATGGGCTCACCACTCGTGGGAGGGGCCAAAGGGGTCTGGTGCCGTGTGTGACGGGTGGTAGTCGTGGGCTGGGACCTTGGCAGTCTGATCCTCGGCTACAGAAGCTGGCTCTTGGCACATGGAATGTCACCTCTCTGATGGGGAAGGAGCCTGAGCTGGTGTGTGAAGTTGAGAGGTTCCGACTAGATACAGTTGGACTAACCTCAACGCATGGCTCTGGCTCTGGAACCAGTTTTCTTGAGAGGGGTAAACTTTCTACCACTCTGGAGTTGCTCCCACTGAGAGGCACCAAGCAGGGGTGGGCATACTTGTTGCCCCCATCTCGGTGCCTGTACGTTGGGGTTTACCCCAGTGAATGAGAGGGTAGCCTCCCTCCGCCTACATGTGGGGGCCGGGTTCTGACTGTGGTCTGTGCTTATGCACCAAACTACAGTTAAGACTACCCACCCTTTTTGGAGACCTTGGAGGGGGTGCTGGAAAGCAGTGACTCCCTCGTTCTGCTGGAGGACTTTAATGCTCACGTGGGCAACGACAGTGAGACCTGGAGAGGTGTGGTTGGGAGGAACGCCCCCCCCCCCCCTGATCTGAATTCGAGTGGTGTTTTGTTGTTGGACTTCTGTGCCAGTCATAGTTTGTCCTAATGAACACCATGTTCAGACATAAAGGTGTCCATATGTGCTCTTAGCAGTGCGCTACCAACACTATCTCTAGTGGGGACGGTGTGCTGCTGACCTCTACTCAGGACGTTGTGGATCGGTGGGCAGAATACTTCGAAGACCTCCTCAATCCCACCGACACGTCTTCCAGTGAGGAAGCAGAGTCTGGGGACTTTGGGTTGGCCTCTCAAATCTCTGGTGCTGAGGTCACTGAGGTGGTTAAAAAGCTCCTCTGTGGCAAGGCTCTGGGGGTGGATGAAATCCGCCCGGAGTTCCTTAAGGCTCTGGATGTTATGGGGCTGTGTTGGCCGACGCGGCTCTGCAATATTGCGTGGACATCGGGGCAGTCCCACTGGACTGGCAGACTCGGGTGGTGGTCCCCTTATTTATAAAGAGGGACCGCAAGGTGTGTTCTAACTACAGGGGGATCACACTTCTGAGCCATCCTGGTAAGGTCTATTCAGGGGTTCTGGAGAGGAGGGTCCATCGGATTGTTGAACCTCAGATTCAGGAGGAGCAATGTGGTTTTCGTCCTGGCTGTGGAACACTGGACCAGCTCTATACCCTTAGGGGGATCCTGGAGGGTGCGTGGGAATTTGTCCAACCAGTCTACATGTGTTTTGTGGATTTGGAGAAGGTGTTTGACCGTGTCCCTCGGGGGGCCCTGTGGGGGGTACTCCGGGAGTATGGGGTACCAGGCCTTCTGATACGGGCTGTTAGGTCCCTGAATGACCGGTGTCAGAGCTTGGTCCGCATTGCAGGCAGCAAGTCGGGCTCGTTCCCAGTGAGAGTTGGACCCCGCCAAGGCTGCCCTTTGTCACCGATTCTGTTCATAACCTTTATGGACAGGATTTCTACGCACAGCCAAGGTGTGGAGGGCATCCATTTTGGTGGCCTGAGGATCGAGTCTCTGCTTTTTGCAGATGATGTGGTCCTGTTGGATTCATCAGAACTTGATCTTCAGCTTTCGCTGGAGCCGTTCGCAGCCGAGTGTGAAGCAGCTGGGATGAGAATCAGCTCCTCTAAATCTGAGACCATGGTCTTGATTCGGAAAAGGGTAGAATCCCTTCTCCGGGTCAGGGATGAGGTCCTGCCCCAAGTGGAGGAGTTTTAAGTATTTCGGGGTCTTGTTCACGAGTGAGGGAAAACTGGAGCGGGAGATCGATAGGCGGATTGGTGCTGCATCTGCAGTGATGCGGGCGTTGTACCGGTCCGTCGTGGTGGAGAGAGAGCTGCGTCAGAAGGTGAAGCTCTCGATTTACCGGTCGATCTGTGTTCCTACCCTCACCTATGGTCATGAGCTTTGGGTAGTGACCGAAAGAACGAGATTGCGGATACAAGCGGCTGAAATTAGTTTTGTCCGAAGAGTGGCTGGGCTCTCCCTTAGAGATAGGGTGAGAAGCTCGGTCATTCGGGAGGGGCTCGGAGTTGACCCGCTGCTCCTCCACATCGAAAGGAGCCAGTTGAGGTGGCTCAGGCATCTGATCAGGTGCCTCCTGGACTCCTTCCTGGTGAGGTTTTCCAGGCACGTCCAACCAAGAGGAGACCTAAAGGTAGACCCAGGACACGGTGGAGGGACTCTGTCTCTCACCAGGCCAGGGAACACCTTGGGATTCCCCCAGAGGAGCTGGCCCAAGTGGCTGGGAGAGGTAAGTCTGGGCCTCTCACTTTAGGCTACTGCCCCCGCAACCCAACTCCAGATAAGCAGATGAAAATGGATGGCTGGCAATAAGTAATAATCATAATAACAACTGCACTAGTAGGACTTTAGCATCTTAATTCATTAAGTTGTCTCCATCCTTCAGTGCTAAACTGACCAGATGTCAACAGCTAAACCACTTTGTCTTTTTACAGAAACTCAAAAAAGTCCGTTAGGCAAATATAATAAAAGGTGTTGTTCACAGAAAACCCATTTTTAATGATTATTTCTGATTATAATGAGTCACTGAGTATTTCATGCAGGCTAAACATGAAAATAGTCTCCTACACCGATCTCCTGCATTAGCTTCTGATAGAAAACAGACGGTAGAACTGCCGTAGTGACAGAGTAATATTTGTAAGAGTTCTCATTTTGAAATGAATCATGAAACCTTTAATCTGTAAACATGAGTTTTGTGGATGGTAACACTTTTTAAGATAAATAACTGTATTTATTTAATCATTTCATGCTTATTAATTAGTGTTAAAATCATATTTTTTCCAATATTTCTATCTTTAAAGGTGTGGTTCACTAATAACATTTTTAATGATTATTCCTGATTATAATCAGTGTCTGAGTTTTTCATGCAGGCTGAACATGAAAGAACAAAAGAAAGAAAACAATATTTTATATAGCGACTCAAAAGATAAAAATCACGAGGCACTTATGAAAAGTCTCCTACACCTATCTCCTGCTTTAGCTTCTGATAGAAAACAGACGGCAAAACTCTAGGATTAGAAAATCCTGACAGAACTACGCCACACTGTCACTAACATTCATGGACTCACCCATCTGGACTCACGACGGGGGAAGGCTGTTGTTGGTTTAGTGTCCAGGAAACAGCAGAGAATGCCTCAGCTAGTAGAAGTAAACTGTTAGCATTAGCAACTCCACCACACAGCAGAACTCCTCCAGACTTGTGTTAATTGTGGAGACAAAACATCAATGTTGAAAATCAGCAGTAGAGTGAATTTTTCTAAGCAAGATCTCTGGAAAAAGAACAACAGATGTTTAAGTGGTTCAAAACCTTTATGGGATGTAATCATGCCTTTTATAAATAATGTATAAAATGTGTGTGATTTATACAGGTCCTTCTCAAAAACTTAGCATATTGTGATGAAGTTAATTATTGTCTTTAATGTACTGATAAACATTAGACTTTCATATGTATTAGATTCATTACACACAACTGAAGTAGTTCAAGCCTTTAATTGTTTCTAATATTGATGTTAATCTGGCATACAGCTCATGAAAACCCAAAATTCCTATCTCAAAAAATTTGCTTATCATGAAAATCATCTGAATCAACTAATTAACTCTAAACACCTGCAAAAGATTCCTGAGGCTTTTAAAAACTCCCAGCCTGGTTCATTACTCAAAACCGCAGTAATGGGTAAGACTGCTGACCTGACTGCTGTCCAGAAGGCCATCATTGACACCCTCAAGCAAGAGGGTAAGACACAGAAAGACATTTCTGAACGAATAGGCTGTTCCCAGAGGGCTGTATCAAGGCACCTCAGTGGGAAGTCTGTGGGAAGGAAAAAGTGTGGCAGAAAACGCTGCACAATGAGAAGAGGTGACCGGACCCTGAGGAAGATTGTAGAAAAGGACCGATTCCAGATCTTGGGGGACCTGCGGAAGCAGTGGACCGAGTCTGGAGTAGAAATATCCAGAGCCACCGTGTACAGGCGTGTGCAGGAAATGGGCTACAGGTGCCGCATTCCCCAAGTCAAGCCACTTTTGAACCAGAAACAGCGGCAGAAGCGCCTGACCTGGGCTACAGAGAAGCAGCACTGGACTGTTGCTCAGTGGTCCAAAGTACGTTTTTCGGGTGAAAGCAAATTTTGCATGTCATTCAGAAATCAAGGTGCCAGAGTCTGGAGGAAGACTGGACAGAGGGAAATGCCAAAATGCCTGAAGTCCAGTGTCAAGTACCCACAGCCAGTGATGGTCTGGGGTGCCGTGTCAGCTGCTGGTGTTGGTCCACTGTGTTTTATCAAGGGCAGGGTCAATGCAGTTAGCTATCAGGAGATTTTGGAGCACTTCATGCTTCCATCTGCTGAAAAGGTTTATGGAGATGAAGATTTCATTTTTCAGCACGACCTGGCACCTGCTCACAGTGCCAAAACCACTGGTAAATGGTTTACTGACCATGGTATTACTGTGCTCAACTGGCCTGGCAACTCTCCTGACCTGAACCCCATAGAGAATTTGTGGGATATTGTGAAGAGAAAGTTGAGAGACGCAAGACCCAACACTCTGGATGAGCTTAAGGCCGCTATCGATGCATCCTGGGCCTCCATAACACCTCAGCAGTGCCACAGGCTGATTGCCTCCATGCCACGCCGCATTGAAGCAGTCATGCTTTCGTTCTTTTTTAAACACAGAAACAGTTTTGTTTACCTGTTTGTAGCTACGGTTTCGCCGACAGCTGCCGGCTTCTTCAGGCTGACGCTGATGGTGGCGCGTCACTTCCTTCTCCGTTTATCTGCGGGCAGCAGAGGACGTTGTCGCCCTCTACTGCCCGCTCTCCCCTCTCCGACGATGCAGTCCCATGCGTGGTCCAGCGTGTAAACTCCGTCGTCCCTGTTCATGGTCCCACATCCACGTCTCCTTATCTCTATTGCTTCCTTGATCCATCTTTTGTATTTTTGTTGTTCGGTGGTTATGATCCGTGTGCTGTCCCAGTCCATTACATGGTTTTCTCTTAAGCAATGATCTGTTACGGCTGACTTTTTTATTGTGCTTTCTGCTTCTTCTTTTGCTGCTCTTGTGTGTTTACGATCAAGGAAGCAATAGAGATAAGGAGACGTGGATGTGGGACCATGAACAGGGACGACGGAGTTTACACGCTGGACCACGCATGGGACTGCATCGTCGGAGAGGGGAGAGCGGGCAGTAGAGGGCGACAACGTCCTCTGCTGCCCACAGATAAACGGAGAAGGAAGTGACGCGCCACCATCAGCGTCAGCCTGAAGAAGCCGGCAGCTGTCGGCGAAACCGTAGCTACAAACAGGTAAACAAAACTGTTTCTGTGTTTAAAAAAGAACGAAAGCATGGATTTACAAAGACACAGCAAGAACACACCTAAGATGTTCAAAGAGAAATACGGACAACAAGGAACGAAGGACTTCCGCCGTTTGGAACGATTACACCAGAAACGCGCACGTCTAAGAAACCACCTTCGCTTCTGTTTAAGATGCCGGGACGAAAACATCACACCCACAAGCCTACAGCTGAAAACATCGATCCGGACCCAGACAGCACAAAATATAATAGAAAGAGCACAGAGAGCACTGCTCAAGGAGAGGATAAGGAACGTCATAACCAAACAGAGGCGTGTGGAGGACGAACTGGAAAGAGGACACCTGGACTTGAAAAGGAATTACAAACTTGATAAACAAATGGAGGAACTAATTAAAGGACACATGATGGAAAAACAGGAACAAGAGTTCATAAAAGTGAAAGAAAGACACATAAAGAAGTTAAACAGACTCATAAACAAGAAAAAGAGGGGAGAAATACAAGGCAACTCCACACCAAACTCATGGGTATGTAACATTTCACAATACAAACTAACAGAAGCAGAAG
>NC_091741.1:39129376-39209376 GCF_043380555.1 Nothobranchius furzeri | reverse complement strand
AATATTCACCAAACACAACATCCCAGTAAACTATAACCCAACAACACCCTCAGACAGAAACTGGTCCATCCTAAAGACAAAACACCCAAACAGAAGCTCAGTGGCGTCATTTATGCAGTCCAATGTTGTGAGGATGGTCCAGATGTTTACACCGGGCAATTCTAATTCCGTGTCACTGATGCTTTCAGTGTGAAACCAGTGCAACGCTATTGGTTACTGCTGATCGGCGATCAGCTCATCTTGCATTGTTTTATGGGCCACCAAAAAAAAAAGATGCATTTCCTACATTATATCACAGTACATGATAAGATAATCATTTTTATGGGTTTCTGAAAGATCATCCATAATTCCTGAAAGGGGAAAACACTAATATTTTTTCGTTAATAAATATTTTATGGAAAAAATTTGGACCTACATTTCTGTAACACTTTGGATTTGTATTAAATCACTTATCCTTGTCAAAATAACTTATCTAGATATATCCACTTATGTTCAGTAGAACTGAAATTTTCCATTACTGTGTTCAGGAGTAAGCTACTGGAAATGCTAATGACATTTAATTTCTCCTGGGAACATTGTAATGGCTGCATATCTATTGTATTATGTATAGTGGGCAACATAATCCAGTCTAAATTGTATTCAAAGGTAGAAGCGTTTGTTAATTACATGCTACAATGGCTTTCCATTCAAAGGTAGAAGCGTTTGTTAATTACATGCTACAATGGCTTTCCATAGATTCTATATTGTGTGGAGCAGACTTGAGTTGCTGACTCTCAGCAGCAGCAGCCAGACTCCAGGTTAGGGCCGTGCGTTCTGACGATACAAGACTATTAATGATTATAAAGTGATGACAAATACCAAAGGTCAGAGATCGTAGAACCGTCTACTTGCCTTCGGTCATCTGCGCCATTATTTCTGGACGCCTCTACCGCTGTTCTGACTCCATGCTTCCTCATGGAATTATCCTACAGCAGCATGTTACGACAGTTTCACTCTTGCTTACAGTATAGTAACATGCTTATTAAGCATGGTTTATTTTAAATAGGTGATAGTACTTAAAAATCCAAAACTGTGGTATAATTATTTGCAAAAATATACAGTGTTTGTGGTGATTCACTGATGAAAAAGACCGTTTTTGTCATGATTTCGTGAATGACGGTAAACAATAGGAAAACTTTCTAGTTTACTGTATAATAACGATATTCTATAAGCCATTTGCTAACTGTCCATTTAACATGCAACAAGCCGTATTATAACAACTTCCAGAGGTGAGCAGCCTGTGACGTAGTAATCGGTCTGCGCATTTCCCCATAGTAGCACATATCAATGGGTAGCACAAATAGTCAGAACACCGGCACATTTTTCTCAGCTGAGTCGCGCTGTTTGCTAGTCTGCTTGTGTCTGCACAACAGACACACCGAGAGCAAGTTTAAGGCAGAGGCAGAGTGTTGGTTTGGTTAGCTGGGGTGCTAGGCAGAGCTGAGGAAAATAATCGAACAATCGATGCATTAAGATGCAGACATGAACAATTATGAATTTTTGAAGAAGCACACCATACTCGAAAATAGCGGCTAGCTGCTAGCATTAGTCACTAACTTGCTCTGTCTGTAAGCGGTCTTTAGGTGTATTCTTACACGTCTGTTCAATTAGGAAACCTCTAGTCCAATGTTCTGCTCTAAACGTTCCATTTAGCTTTGTGACTTTTATTGTTTAGAAACATTTGTGTGTGTTTTAGTGATCCTTTTCACCGTGGCTGTCGACCGGAACATTGTTTATGTCAAACCCCTCCCCCACGTCATCAGGAAATGGCTACGGAGAGTAGTGAGGGACAAATAAAAAATTTTAAAGATTTTATTTTTAGGATTCTGAGATCTTTTATCCTGTTGTCTGAGAAGGGGTATGATTTTAAATGTATTTAATTGAATGGTATATAACTTCCAAAATGTCTGAATTGTTAAAATAGGAAAAAATCGTGATAAGATTGAGATCATGATTTAGCAAAAACAAAATCGTGATTTTGTTTTTCTATACCGCCCACCCCTACTCCAGGTCGCTGCTGCGGTTCTGCTCCACACCACTGCAGACATCCACACGTGAACGGGATGGTGGTTTTTTTCTTTTGCTTGTAGAGTTTAGATATTCACAACCATGTGTATTTTTTTCTGAACCCCACTTGATCGTGAGCGTGCTACCCCCTAGCTTGAGCATTATAGCACTGAATTAGAGTAGTCGAGACGGGAGGTAATGAAGGCATGGACAACTGAATGACGCCTTTTTAAAATGGGCTTAACTTTAGAGAGATGCCTCAGGTGGTAAAAACAGGTCTTACCTACCTGGTTGACATGAATGTCCATTTTTAGTTTAGCATCCATCACAACCCCTAAGTTTGTGACACGGGTTTTCAACCCACTTGTGATAAAAGGAAGGGACAGTTGGGGAATTTGAGAAGTCTTAGGGCTGAAAATGATGGCCTCTGTCTTGGCATCGTTCAGCAAAAGAAAGTTTTCACAGCCAGCTCTTCACATCATTGCAGCATTCAACAAGGGGCTGTAAGGAGTCATTAGGCTTCACAGAGGCATATAATTGGCAATCGTCTGCATATAAACGGTAGTCAATGTGTTGTTTTTTAAAAATGTCACCCAGGGGCAAAATATGTAAATTAAATAAAAGGGGTCCAAGAATAGAGCCCTGAGGAACACCACAAGTCGCTTTACAACAAAGAAAAGAAGAAAATATAATTTCTTTAGCGCCTCTTTAGATAAAAATCATGAGGCACTTCACAAAAACCAAAAATGTTAAAATATAAAAAATAATTTAGAAAATGATAAAAAAAAAATATTTAAAATGAGCAAAAAATAGACAATTGTGATTAGTGTTGTCAAAAAAATCGATACCTAGATATAAATCGATACTAAAAGTGGTATCTAAATTAGATATTCCATCCCTGTGGTATCGATATTGTGGACTATTATACACAGCCTTCTTCAAGTACACCAACACTCATGTCAGCCAGATGCCATAAAGCAGCCTCCGCCTCCCAGACAAACAGAAGAAGAAGACGCCGCATGGCTACATTGCAATTTCCCACGTGAGTTGTCTCCGATCCAAGTTTTGTCTGCCAAATAAATAAACAAAAACATAAACAGCGAATTTGGGAGGCGCTTCACAGCCCAACTTAATTAGCATACCAAGTCCGACACGTAGTTGTATATTCACGCTTATGTGCTTAAAGGAAACTCCCGTTTATTGCAACCCGGACTTAATTTCTAGCATGCAGTACGTTTGTTTACTCACGCTGACAACTTTGGTGCTACTGGATTCCCCGGGGTTTTTAGATCCATCGGCGAATCGCCCTTCAGCGTATATCCATATAACGGGTGCGGACAGGCACCCATGGTGCAGCCTCGAAATAAGACATTATCTGCACCAAAACATCTTCATGTCGAAAGGTTTTGTTAGGAATCATTAACATAATTCCCCCATTCGTTTGGAGTGGGTCTGGGATTTCTAGGCGTAAACAGACTAGCTGCGGCTAATCTAACCAGCGCTTTTAATGACGTCACTGCTGTGCGCCAGTCTGTTTTTATTAAGATTACCGGTAGATGTACCTTTGTCCTACTGTGGAGAAATTTGTTTTCTCCCTTTACTGACCAACAGAGTTGTTCAAAAGTACAGAACAAAACATATGGCATTACATCTTATGACAAAAATGCACCTTAAACAGAGTTTAAGCAGCAAAACATCACTCTTCTAATAGTGTATATATAGTGAGACATTTCATGATTTAAAGTGTTAACTTTCACCAGTTTTTGTATGCACGTTTTAAAAAATGCTGATACTTGAAAGGTTTAAGCACTTAATACACTTAATTTTTAACATTTAATTTTTGCAATATAAATTGAGGAATGTTATTTTTTGAATAAATTTGTTCAATAAATTGGTGTTTAAAAATAGTACCGAAATCGGGTATCGAGTTTTTTCCAAGTATCGAATCGAGTTTGAAATTTTAGTATCGTGACAACCCTAATTGTGATTAAAAGGGAGAGCAGAACAAGGAGAGGGTGATGAAGGTCATACAAAAGCCTGAACAAGTGAGACATGCAGGACCGTGTGCTCTGAAGACCCGCGTTGGGAAACACTGCATTAGCCAATGTGCCAGTGGTTAAACTGGTGATCCTAAACTTTGGTCTGTTTCTGCCTTTTCCAATGAGTTGTGTCTTTGCTGGTTTCTCTTTTTTCCTCCACAGCTCCTAGATCACCACTTTGTGCGCCAGTAAAATGTTTCAGGACTGTGGTGCGCACATTTAACGGAGCTTTGAATCGGTACAAAATTATTTTAGGAATTTAAGGAATCTAACTGTTCGATAATTCATTTCAGCCCTAAGCGTATATAATAGCTACAAGTGAATATATTGCAGTCATTAGTTATGAATGGAGTTTGAATTTACAGAATTTCTTCCAATTTAAAGATATAAAAATGTTAGTTTTACACAGAGATCCATATTAAAACATGATCTGAGTTCTATTAAATGGGGGAAATATCTCAGTGGGCGGTGATTTAAACAAACCCAGCAGTAGGTTTGACGAGTTGGTGATTTCCATCATTCAACACACACACAGCCGACTTGTTCTGACTTGTCAGGAACAAGTGAACGTCTGCTGGAAAGCAGACTTAATGTCTGAATGTGTCAGACCTCCTAAGTGCGTGAGTCTGTTTTCTGGGTGATTTGGTCAACTCTGTGTTCAGCTCTGACGAGAGCTGAAAGGACACAAATGAACGGCTGATTCTGGAGAGCGAGGACAACCGGTTCATAACTTCCTCTACAATCTTCTGTTGTTCAAGAGGAAAACACACGAGTCCCGACCAGCATCATGAGACCTCTCGTTGACTTGTGTTTGATGACTGAAGCTTCAGCAGCTAATCGGCAGCTTTAATCTTGTTAGCCACAACATGATAATGCAGCAGTCTCCTCCTCATGGACCTCAACAAACATTTAATGTAATAAAATCACAACTAGTGTTCAGACCTGATCTTTGAAACCATGGTGAGGTTGTGTTTGTAGAACATTGTTGCTCTGGAAGAGGAAGTTTATGAAGAAATGGGTCTAGCGACAAATCGCAGTAGAAGCAGTAAACAGCTGTAACTGGTCTTTATGCTGGCCTGATAATAACATGACTCGAGCTAAAAGAAGTGCTGTTTCTAGGGTGGCTGTGTTTTATACAGGCCAGTAAAAAGGTCTGAACTGGGCTGGGCTGACGGGCCAGAACCACCATGAGATGGACCAGACTTTAAACAAGGCCACAGTCCACACCTGGGGCCTCATTTATTAACCACACCCAAGAACAGATCTGTGCATATATCGTGCGTAGGAACTAATTTACGCATTGTGTGGTTTTCATCCTTTTGTACCTGCGTGTGTGGAAATGTTCTTAAATATAAGAAAACTTCAGACCATGCGTAGGAACAGCATCTAGTGGTAGAAAGGGGGAATCGTAACACCGAAGGTCTCAGTCGTCCACTAATTATTTTACCCATTAAATAAATATTTCTGTGGAAAAACAGCTGAGTCATATAATTGGTTCTAAAACACCCGATGGGAATCTGACATAGTAGAATGGATTTCATGTTTTTTTATCACAATTGTTAATTTACAATTGTAAGGAACCCAGGTCGCATCGAGTCACTGACTAGTGTCAGAGTCTTTACAGCAATCCTCATTCTAAGCAAGCATATAGCGACAGTGGAGAGGAAAACTCCCTTTTAACAGGAAGAAACCTCCAGAGGATCCTGGCTCAGTATAAGCAGCCATCCTCCACGACTCACTGGGGATGGAGAAGACAGAGCACACACACACACACACACACACACACACACACACACACACACACACACACACACACACACACACACACACACACACACACACACACACCTGTCTCTCTATCATAGAAAGGACCATCCATTAACTCCCATTCGTTTTGTGACTGTATTATGCCTTACCTATACCATAACTAGGGCCCGGCCGATGTGGTTTTTTTGGGACCGATACCGATATAAAACTTTTAACAAAGGCCGATAGCCGATATAATGGCCGATAAACCTCCCTCACAAAAAAAAGAAATAAAAATGTTCTTAAGCTTAAACCCTTCCTTCTCTGCCTTTTTGATGCTAACTTATTTCTCTATTACACACCAAAGAACTGTCTCAATAACTCACTAGGGTTTCCAAGTAATTCAAATAAGATTTATTTAGCAGATCTCAAAAACAACAGAACACACAAACTCAGTCACAGCATAAATCTAACATTCAAGTTTTTTCGTGTAAACTGTGGTTTCCACAAATACATTTTAACTTAAAGGAATATTCCACCACTCAGTAAAAGTGTGTCTTGTTAAGATTCCCCAGAGTCAGACAAGTCAGAACAAGCATTTTATAACCAGCCCAACATGATCTGGCAGCAGTTGGTTTTCTTAGTTTAGCATAAAGCAATGTAAGTGAATTCACATACATTGTAGTGTTTTTTATGTAGGTGAATGCAAGCCTTCCCTTCCATTGCTTTATGCTAAAATAACTGGTTACAAAATGTTTTTTTCTGACTTGGCTAACTCTGGGGATTCTAACAACACACACAAGTTTAGGGACAGAAGATTCCGATAAGAATATTAAAATAATGAAAATGCAGCAATAAATAAAACGTAATACTTGTGCTTTGTAACAAAGTAACACTCTGTGGAGGTTAACTTGGTGAACTTTTTCACCCTGGACAGGAAATAATTGCACATAAGAAACATAAATAAGAATAAATTAAAAAAAGTTCCAAAACAATAATTTGTGTTCAAAGTTCAAAGGAGTGGAGCCACACAACATGAGTTCATAAAGCTGGCGACATCTGCTGGATAGGCAGCGCAATATCGGCCATATCGGCCGTCTTTTTGTCCGATAGCCGATGCTGTTATTGACCCCAAAATCGGCCGATAATATTGGCTGGCCGATATATCGGTCGGGCCCTAACCATAACCATAATCTTTAAGTTCAAAGCCTTTCTGCAACGCTTGCGAGTGATTACAGACACAACGGCTCTTTTAAGAGCCATCGAACAGACTTGGACGCAAAACAAGCACTCCAGCTTCCTGCTTCCACCTGGAAGTATACCCAAACTAGACAGGTCAAAATCTGAGCTGGCTACGAGCTCCGATACTGGAGGTCCACACCATCGGCAGTGGCCATCTCGACCTCCTGACCCCCTGCATTGCTTGGGGAACTTCACACAAGGGTGCGTAGACTGGCACAAACTGCGTCGGATGGTGTTTTTATTTAGATTCTACAACTCTACAGCCAGATTGATTTCACAACCCAGACTCCACAATCTCTCTGATACTCGCCTCTGTCAGTGCGCCCCAGGTAGGGATGCAACAATACCACTTTTTTCCAAACCGATATGATACCGATACTTGGATCTGAGTACTCGCCGATACCGATTACCGATACTTCTACCACACAAAAAAATGCAATGCTTTGGAATACAGATTTTATTTTCTTCTCTGCTTTCAACCGGAAAAGACTGTTAAGTATGTAATAAGTAAAATATATGAATGGAAATCATCACAAAACTAAAATATTAGGTGAACAGAAATGACAAGTTACAGTGAAGCCATTTTCAAGCAACTGCATTGGTATCGGTTCCTGGTATCGGTTAACTTTTACCGATACTGATACTGGCATCGGTAAAAGTTAACCGATACCAGTATCAGTATCGGTGCATCCCTAGCCCCAGGGCAGCTGTGGCTACATCGTAGCTCATCCCCACCATGGTGTGAATGTGTGTGTGAATGGATGAATGATTGTGTTGTAAAGCGCCTTGGGGGGTTCCAGGATTCTAGAAGGCGCAATATCAAATACAGGCCATTTACCATTTTAAATGAACTGAACTGTATTGGAATGTTTGCTGTGTGAAGTGCCTTGAGATGACTCTTGTTGTGATTTGGCGCTATATAAATAAACTTGAATTGAATTGAATTGCTGCGCTGGACTTGGATTCTGGTTGAGGGTCGGATCTTCTGATTTATTCATGTTTGTCAAGCTAAACTAAAACTCCCGTCGGATTACGCTGATGAACATTTCAGCCTGTACGTAACGATCAGTGAAGCCACATGTGATCGCTCAGACTCCACCTGGGATTTGTCCTCTATTAAAAAAACATAAATAAAAGCTCTAGGACAGGAGTGGGGAACCCTGGTCCTCGAGGGCTGTATCCTGCTTCTCTTTGTTCCAACACTTCTGATTCAGTGAGTGATTCACCTGTTCGGCAGCTCATCAAGCACCGCAGAAGCCTGTTAATCACCTGCTGATTGAAACCAGGTGTGATGATGCAGGGTTGAAACTAAAATATGCTGGATATCGGCCCTCTATGGACCAGTGTTCCCCACCCCTGCTCTAGGAGGATGGAAGTGAATTTTTAAAAGAGCTGGTTCTTCCTGCTGGTGAATGAGGTGTGAGGAATAAAAGGAAGGAAGGAAAATCTGCTGTTTTCTTATCTAAAACCAAGAACTTTAATGTTGTTCCGTTTATCGTTATCATCATCGATTCCATCAAAACCAGCTGACCTCAGATCAGGTGTAACGGGTCCTGCGTCTAAGCTAATGACAGGTGTAGATGATGAATGGGTTGGCCGATGGGCTCACCTGGCCCAAAGCAGAGGCAGCTGGCCGATAAGCTGACTCAGAGCAGCGGAGCTTCAGTCACAGCTGATCATTAGCTGATCGATCATCGGCTGAGTCCTTCTCTCTCCATCCTCCTTTGTCAACCTTCACTTCTCTTCTCCTTCCCTTAGATGTTTCATTTGACTCATTTTAACTTTAATGTTAAACTTTCCCTTACTCTTTTTTTTTCTTGTTGCTTATCATCTTCATCCTTCTTTTCTAATCTCCACGTGGCTGACGGAAGCCGTCATTCTCGTCCTCCGTGCTGCATCTTTTATTTCTTCCACTTTATTGCTTCACTAATTTCTTCCATCCATCCATCCATCCATTCATCCATCCATTCATTTTCTGAACCCGCTTTGTCTATGTAGGGTCGCGGGGGGATGGTGCCTATCTCCAGTGGCCAACGCAGGGCAACACAGAGACACACAGGGCAAACAATCATGCGCGTGCGCACACACACACACACACACACACACACACACACACACACACACACACACACACACACACACACACACACACACACACACACACACACACACACACACACACAACTAAGGACAATTTAGACAGACCAATCAACCTAACAGTCATGTTTTTGGACTGTGGGAGGAAGCCGGAGAACCCGGAGAGAACCCACGCATGCACAGGGAGAACATGCAAACTCCATGCAGAAACATCCCAGGCCGGGAATCGAACCCAGGACCATCTTGCTACAAGGCAACAGCTCTAACCACTGCGCAGCCTTTCTCTAATTTCTTTTTAAAATAAACTTTTCTGTTTTACTATCTAAACTCCCTCCTCTTCTTCTCTCCTGCGGTGATGAAAGGAATATTTCTCCTCCGTCTCCTCCTCTTCCTCTGACAGTGATGGAGCGTGTTTTCCTCCTCAAACCAGCATTTATCTCTGACTTTCCGATCCTCATAATTGCTCTTTCCCAGTTGGTTGTGCTGAGATCGGAGGAGGGGGCGGCGTAATGTGGACACACACAACGAGAGGACTCATTTATTTACAGGTGGTCCGTAAGTGGAGGAAACCTCTCACATCTTATCAATAATCATTACTCTGGACAATTTCCACGAGTGTAATATCAGCATTTAGAAGTTAGTGCCTGATGAGCGTCTCAAAGTTTTATGATGCTGGTTTGGGATACTGCTGCTGTCAGATTGTTCTAATGCAGGTAGATAAAGATGGATGACAGAAGTACCTGACTAAAGGTAAAACGGACTTTGATCCGTCAGTGGTTTTTGCAGAAAACAATCTCTATTTTTACTCTTTAAATCTTTTTGCCAGACGGCTGTGGTAAATTGAGCATATATGGGATTAGATTTGTGCCAATAAGATCAAGAAAAACACTTTGATGATCAAACAAAAATCAAGACATTGAAAGAAAAAAATTTTGAGTAAAGAAAAAATAATTGTTTCAAAAGTAAAACTTACTATCTGAATCAACTTCTTAGGCCTAGTCCACACGTAGCCGGGGTTTTTTTAAAACGAATATCCGCCCCTCCAAAAACTTGCATCCACACCACCTCGTTTAAAAAAAAAACTGTCCACACGTACCCGGATAAATACGTTGTTAAGGACATGCCAGACCTGTAGGCGGCAGTACTTCCCCGGTTCTTAACCTCGTCCTTCGTCTGTGGTCTTCCGCAAGGAGCAGTAATTCGGCTTGCAAAAACAAACAAGCAGAAAGCGCTTGGACAATTGATAAAGCGAGCACAGCTCTGAGGGCATCCATGCTGTCGGCTAGTGTAAACACAGGTCGCACACGTGATGTCAGCATTTTTGTGTCGCGGAAAGTGACGTTGCGGACCTTAAAACTCCGGTTTTGTCTGTCCACACGCAGACACCCAAAACGGAGAAAACACAGATCTTCACTTTGGCCGGAGTTTTTAAAAAGATCCGTTTTCGTGTGAAAAAACTCTGTTTTTGTGTGGATGACAGGCCAAAACGTAGAAAAATATCTACGTTTTGGCAGATCCCCGGCTACGTGTGGACAGGGCCTTAAAATAAGTAATAAAGTATGTTTCCTTTTCTTGTTAGCCTCTATGTATTTTTGTAATCATCTTCCTTTGTTTCATTCTCGCTGCTCAGAGCTTTGCTCTCACCACCATAGTTGCACTTACACTTCCTGCTTTCTCCTTTGCGATCTCTGAGTTTTTGGTTGCAATTCTGACACAACCCTTTCGGGTGGGTGGGACTTCTGAGAAGTCCTCTCCCATAGGACAGTGGTTTCTCTTGAGTGACAGTTCAGTGACCCAGAAGTGATGTATCCTCCAAGACTTTTTAATTTTTTACGGTCAACAACATGAATTTTGAGCCTCAAACACGCTATTTCTGCTGTCTGGTGTGTCTACTGAGGATCTAAAGTGAGTATTGATAATATATTTGATATTTCTTAGTTAATTTGTAAGTTAAGCCACTTTTTAAGTTGGTTTTAACCAGACGTTAGCTCACTAGCTAGCTGCTAAGCTAGCCTCCAGGACAATGCTCCATTGCTGCAGAGAGGCGTGTTAAAGCCTCATCTTAACAACAGTTAACTTGGACCAGTTCCGTGTGAAGCTGAGCCTCTTTGTGATTAAAAAATAATAAATGACCCGCACTTGTATAGCGCCACTCAGAGTAAGGACTCCAAAGCACTTTACACTACAGTGTATCATTCACCCATTCACACACTGATGGTGATGAGCTACGATGTAGCCACAGCTGCCCTGGGGCGCACTGACAGAGGCGAGGCTGCCGAGCACTGGCGCCACCGGACCCTCCGACCATCACCAGCAGGCAAGGTGGGTTAAGTGTCTTGCCCAAGGACACAACAGCAAAATTCTCTGTCCGGAGCCGGGATCGAACCTGCAACCTTCCGATTACTGGACAACCCGCTCTACCTGTTGAGCTACTGCTGCCCAAAAAAAGCTACTCAACCACCACCATGGTCATTTAGCAACATTTATCATTGTATCTGTCTAGGGCTGAAACGATTCCTCGAGTACTTTGAATAATTCGAGTACAAAAAATCCTCGAGTCAAATTCTCTGCCTCGAGGCTTCGTTTAATTCATGTTTAATTAATTCATGGCTTTGCAATCGCCCGGGGTCATGTTTCACCCGGACCCAAATAAGTGACGCACATACATACTGCACTGAATGCACATGTGAATAGCGAATGTAACTTAACTTTCTCTTAAGCCATGGCGGACAACGTGGACCCCGGTGGAGTGTGAAAAAGACAGAAAATGTCAAAGGTGTGGGACCATTTTTCACGTCGTAAGACGGAAAACGTAGTCCAGTGTAAATACTGTAAAGTGGATTTAGCCTACCACAACACCACATCCTTCATGCTGCAGCACCTGTAAATGCCACTTTTGCAAGCGGACTCGGAGGTCATTTTTCGTTTGTAGCACTCAGTTTCAGCTCACACTGTGTGTCTGGTAGCAACACGTCAGACCTAAAAATTTGCTAAAAATAGCAGTTTTTACACAACACGTCAGACTTTTTATTGTGTTGTTATAGACGTCTGTTGTCCCTCGGGGTTGCTGCAGGAGGACACAGGTATTTATGAGAGTGGTGGAGGAAACGAAAGAAAGTAAATAGTTTTTGTGATCCGTATAATTTGACATAACCACGGCAAACATGCTTTCGACAATCCTTGTTAGTGTGAGACAAAAAAAAAGTGTAGAAATTAAAACGGTCACATGTTAATAAGGAAATAGCTGGCGAGCCATGTTTGCGCATGAGCCGTGAGCAGTTCTTGTGCTGTTTGGGCCGCAGCCGCTCGCAGCGCTACTTCAACAGTTATCCTCCTAGTTTTTGTCGCTTGCAGGCTAGTAGACTCTCGCATGAGGGGAAAAGTTTTGCACAGGCATTTGTTTACTGTGAAGTAAAGTTGAAGTGCTGAGGTTTTGAAAACTAATTTTGAATAAAACTTGAAGAATAACTGGCAATTGCTTTCTCATTTTAAGAGGTTTTTCATATTTTATAACGTGCTATTTGATTAATGGTTTACAAACACAAAAGGGTAATTTATTAGCGTACTCGATTAATCGATAAAAGATTCGATAGAGTACTCGATTACAAAAATATTCAATAGCTGCAGCCCTAGCTAGTATTATCATTGTAGCATAGCTAGCTGCTACAGGAAGTAGCAAATGGACACAAATGGTTGTTTTGACCCTGAAAATGTATTTTAATATCGTCTAAAAACACATTGAGATTCCACCTGGTGGACATTTAGGTGTTTAATTATTGCATGGTAAATGGCCTGTATTAGTACAGCACCTTCTAGGATTCTACAACAACCCCTCCCCCCCCCCCCCCCGCGCACACACACAAATGTCTCAAAGCATTTGCAAGAGTTCTCAATTTCCTTTCTGCAGTTTTTTTTGTCACTGGTATTTTCAACATGCCTAAAATATTTGCAAAAATATCTTTCTCAAAATAGAATAATCACATGGAATCTGGAAGCTTCTGTATGACTCCAGGGTGTTAAGACAACTTGGGACGGGTTGGCGACCAATGAAAGTAATGCGAAACTGACTGGCGATGGTAAAAGAGAATCGAAAGTTCTGAGAAATTCCAATTAAATCAGGAAAATTTGCCAAAAGAAAAAACTCTTCATTTTTTGCTTCTTTGTGATAGAAAAGCTGCTCAACCACCACTGTGGTATGCATAAAAACCTGAGAATGTTAATCAAATGATTAACCGTCATTTATTAACACTAATCATGGTATCTGACACAACCCCAGGATCACCAGTGCTGTGGAGCTTCCTGTGTGAAGTAAAGATGGATATTTTAAAATTATCAGCTGTTAGAAATATTGCTCTGAGAACAGCTGATGGGGTTTCTCTCCCAGCGAACATCTCGTTTGTGTGTGAAGAGTTTTTCTCACACAGCAGACTCTGAGGATGTGTGTTGTTGTTGTTGTTGTTGTTGGCGTGACGTTGTAACCACCTCCAGCCTGGGAGTTATGGCCCAGGTAATGGCCTCATTAGTGTCCCAGTTTACACTTAATCACTTGCCTAATCAGCTCCAGAAATCCAATTAGCTGTAAAATGATGAACTGCAGAAGCTGATCTGAGACCAGCACGGGGTTAAAATGCAGAGATGGTTCCCTCTGATAAAACTGTCCTGGAACAAAAAGACTTTCCTGATTTAAAGCAGGATGTCCGGTTTCCATGTGGTGGAGGTCAAACTGAAGTGAGTGGAAATAAATGGATGTCCTCATGAGCGTGATGGAGCAACTTGAGCGTCAGAGTGTGTGCGCTGCAGGCTGTTGTGCTCGTTTAAATGGGGAGGCTCTGTAGCGTAAATGAAATGGCCCCCGGCTGCTCAGGGATCAGATGGTGTGTTGAGTTTGTCCTTCTGCTACTGCCTTAAGGGCACCTGGAGCCAGGTGGAGCTAAGAGAGACGGAGGAAGAAAGCTTTCTGCATCTGTGGCTTCTCTTGTTCTCCCCGCCTGTCTTTGACGCAGGTGTCACTTTTTATTCTATATTTTTATATGTGTCTCTTTCTCTTTCACATTTAATTTATAAAGCAGAAACATGAGAAGTCCATTAAAAAGGAAAAAAAAAGTATTGTTGTCAAATTAAAAATCATGTTCATGTACACAGACAGACTTTCACCAAAATAAATCTGCCTTTGCTCTCTTTAGTATTAATCTTGCTCACTTCCTTTTGCCAAGATGAACAAAAATGATTAAGTTGCTGCCAGTTAGTCAGTATTATCACCATGGTAACCACCTGCAGCTCGTTAGGGTCACGCTGGTAGCCACCTGTTGCTCATTAGGGTCACCATGGCAACCACCTGTAGCTCGTTAATGTCACCGTGGTAACAACCTGTTGCTCGTTAGGGTCACCCTGGTAACCACCTGTTGCTCGTTAGGGTCACCGTGGTAACCACCTGTAGCTCGGTAGGGACTCCGTGGTAACCACATGTAGCGCATTGTGATCACCGTGATAACCACCTGTAGCTCGTTACGGTCACCTTGGTAAGCACCTGTAGTTCGTTAGGGTCACCTTGGTAAGCACCTGTAGCTCGTTAGGGTCACCATGGTAACCACCTGTAGCTAGTTAGAGTATCTGAGAAATTGAAGCATGAGCTCAGCCAGGCTAAAATGGTTAAACGTTTTCAATTTTGATCAGTGTTGGGAGTAACGCCGTTTAAGTATAACGGCGTTTCTAACGGCATTCTTTTATAGGTAACGGAATAATCTAATTAATTACTTTTCCCGCCGTTGCAACGCCGTTACCGTTACTGGGGACGGAAGGTTGTGCGTTACTATGTGCTTGTCGAACGTTGAGCAACAGTGTGAGGCTTTCTGACCGCCACACTTCAGCTGCAGCCAGGGAGACAGAAGTGTCGGTAACGCGCTTACAAACACGATGATGATTGACCGGGTGGGCGGAGACCCTCACGGTCTCAGTCGCTGCATGCTGTAGACACAACGGAGCAGTGACGGGAATAACGCCGTTTAAAATAACCGCGTTAATAAAAAATATTTCTTTCAGTAACGAGCAAACTAATTAATTACGTCTTCTTTTAACAAAACGTCGTTTCTCTTACTGATAAGGAAATGCGTGCGTTAAGCAGCGCGGTGTGTTGAAGCTGTCATCAGTTGATCAGGAGCTAAAGAGGTAGATGTTTTCATCCAAGAGCATCACGGCCGTGAAGAACGAGGAAGACGTGATGAATAGTCTACGGCTGCAGACCCCCCTCAGATTCGCTGCTGCAGGTGGGAATCTGCAGCAACGAATCTGCGGGTCTGCAGCCGTGCCCTTCTTAGCGTGACAGCGTGACGTCCCGGAGGTCCGCTCACCTGTTCACCACTCAGACGTCCTGATCTTCTACCTTCCTAGATCATCCAGCTGTAACCTGTTTCTGATCATGTCTTTAGTCCCGCTGTAACACTGATGCATCAGTCTCAGACGTCATGGAGCTCAGGTGTTATTAGAACTACCTGTGTGTGTTTACCACCCAGCTTCAGCTCTTCTGTGGTTGGGTCTGACCCACGTTAGTACATTTAAGTCCTCCATCAGATTTGTGCCTCTTCTAGTGTCATTTTAAAGGATTTTATTTATTTATTTATTTATTTATTTAACCGTTACTAGATTAGCAGCAACAGAAATGCTGCTAAAAACACACAATTATGTGAAGCTGGAAAAAATTAAAATACTGTGCAAAATTACATTTATTTCTGTAATTTAACTAGACCGAGAGACCATTTAAAGGCTCGGGAACCTTTACATGTGTTTCTATTTGCAATTTTAATTTTAGCTGATTGGGGTCTTGTTAAATATCACACAGTGGCCTTTTAATAGTCTAGATTAGTGTAATGTTCCTATTAGTAGTTCCTCCTGTTAAGTGCTTATTTATTTAAATTATTCAGGTTTATAAAAAACATTTTGACATACATTTTATTATGTTCCAGTCATTAGTCATTTATATTTTACTATTGTAGTAATTCTTGCATTCTTTAATGAAAAAAGTAACTAAGTAGTTATTTTTGTTGGTAATTAGTTACTTTTATGATCTTTTAACTCTGTTAGTAACTGAGTTACTTTGACAAAGTAATCAGTAACTATAACTAATTACTTTTTTAAAGTAACGTTCCCAACACTGATTATGATTTATATATTTAGGTAAACAGTTTGGACCTGAGAACAGTTTTTAAACATTTTGGAGAGTTTAGACATGAGTGATGTAAAAAACCTGAGCTGTTATTATCTCAGTAATTCTCCAGAGTCCTGATGACGATGGTGATGATGATGTAGCAGTAAATGCAAATAAATCTTCTTAATGGGACACATTTAAACATACATCTGACAGGATTGTGTGAATTACAAGGAAATTAAAAGTGACAGAACCGATGAATGTTTAATCGGTGACTCTGACAGATTAATGTTGACACATAATAGAAGACATGAATCATCTCTGATCACTTCAATGACGCAGCTAAATGTGAGCCTATGTGCAGGCTGGAGAGCCGCTGCTGTGTGGATCCAAAACAGATCAATTGGAAATCAATAAATGTGAGCAGGAGGGCCAACGGAAGGACAGGGTTCCATGTTGTCACTTTTCCACATCAGGATTATTTCCCAGCAGGTCGGATTAGAGTGCTTGTAGAGCAGGATACTGCTGATCTTTTAGAAAAAACCTGGTCCTGTTTAACCTCAAAAACACCATCTGCACTAAGGTCATTAATAATAAACATCTGTGTTTGTGGTCAAAATAACAAATAAATAACCAGGACTTTTACAGAGCTTTTCTGAGTCAGAGGACGCCAAAGCATGTTACACAATAGTCACTCATTCACATGCTGGTAGTGACCAAGCTCAATAATTCTGCAGCAAATATGAAGCCAACCAGGGAGTAGCTAAAATTGCAGTTCTACTTTGTCTAGTCTTAGCCCTTAAACTAGCTGCTATTGGAAGGGTGATCTCAGCATCAGCCAATCATGAAGAGCTTAAATGTACGCCCACCAATGGTGGGCACCCCTGTGGGTATATAAGTGGAGCGACTCAACTGTTCGCCTCCATTATCTCTTCAAGCCAAGCTTAAGAGCTTTCATTAAAGAGCAATTATCCAAGAGCATGAGTCTACTCACCGACCATGTCCAGCAACATCAGGACCTGCCCGGCCTGCCAGACGGGCTGCATCTCCAGCAGCGACCTGCATGCCAAATGTGAGGTCTGTCTCGGGGCTCATCACGCTGGTCTGGCCTTGACCCCCCAGGCGTTGTGCCCGTTTTGTACCACTCTGCCCATGGCTGAAAAGATCCGCCGGGTTGAGTACTTCACCCCTGCCGCCAACGTGGAATTTCTGGTGGCTGACACGTACTCGCTGGACAAGGCCTTGCAGTTCTTCAATGTCGGCCAGGAGCCGGCTGACTCCAACCGACTGGACAATGACATCGACGGTGAGGAGTACGGCGAGGCTGGCTGCCATAGCCCTTCTTCCCTCCTGGACAACACGGAGGTCGACGAGCCTCCCTAAGCGGGTTCCTTCTCGCTCCTCCCTGCCAGTAGTTAGAGCACTGCTCCAGGAGCTACCTGCAGTCATCTCTGCGGCTGCGGTCCGCAAGGGGCTGGTCCTGCCAGAACCGGCTCTGCCTGAAACAGATTATTTGGCGGGAATTTTTGGGGCAACACAAACACACTGTCCAGACCCCATCTGGCCGTGCTTCCCCGCTGCCATGAGCTGCTGGCCCGCCGCCTTCTCCGAGTGTGCTAAGCTCGAAGCGCCAATTTCCACATATGCGCCCATTACCAAAGTCGAGGGCTTCTCCGACCAGGGCTGGCCAACCGTTCCTTCCCTGGAGCCGGTCTTGGCCTCGCTGTTTGGCGCCAAGAACCACCTCGCAGACAAGCAAGCAGTTCCTGCTTCTAAACATGACCGTCTGCTGGCGTGGCTCACCGATCGCGCACACAAGTGCACCTTCCAGACCGGCGCTGCAGGAAATAACATCGCCCTTCTTGCCTTTGGCGTCTCCAAAATGGTGGAAGCGCTTGACGCTCCTGACAAGTCAAAAACCATCATTACCAAAACTGCTGATGCCATTCTCAATCTGTGCGCTGCTGTACTCAACGGTTCTGCTCGCATTGCTGCCTGGCAGACCCTTATCCAGCGGGCCTTGTGGCTCAAGGTCCTGCCCTCCATTCCCAAACACCTGCACAGAGAGATGTTGGAAGGCCCCATCACCTCTGACATTCTGTTTGGTTCCCATCTTAGGAGTGCCATTGAGAGGGCTCAGAAGACAGCTGAACTGTCAGCCACGGTGCAAGACCTGGTCCACCCCCGGTCCGTCTCTCACTCCGGCCATTCCTCCAGAGGATGGGACGAACGGCGCAGAAACTTCAGACGCCCAGCTGCACCGCCCGCCCCACGGAGCCGGCCTCCCGCTGAGGTTCCACCGGGACCAGAGAGTTGGCAGCCAACGGTTTCGAAAGGGCCAGCAGACACCGTCTTGGCCGTCACAGTCGCAAGAACCTCGCTGAAAGCAACCACGGAAATGACTCGTTGGGGGAATGTGTGTTTCTGACTGTAATGTTAACTCTGTGAATGATTTTGGTTTTGAAATAAAACCCAAAAAACGTCACATCCCATCCCAGTTGATTGTCTTTCTCGGGGTGGAGCTGAACGCCTCCCTAATGAGAGCACATTTATCTCCGGCGAGAGCGGCAGATCTCACCACGGTGATCTCCCACGTGCAACCCCACAAGATCGTGAGAGCCCTGTTAGTTATGAAACTTCTGGGCATGATGGCTGCAGCCCATGCTGTGGTGCCGTTAGGTTTACTGCACACGAGACGCCTACAGCGTTGGTTCATCTGCCTCCGGGTACACCCAATACATCAGAAGAGACGTGTGTTGAGGGTTCATCCTTCAGTGGGCGGGGACCTCGCTCACTGGGGGAATCCCTGCATCCTCTCACACGGGGTCCCCATCGGACGTCCTGTGTCACACGTATCTGTGTTTACGGATGCATCACTGTTGGGATGGGGGGGCACGTGCTTGTCCCATACGATGGCTGATCGCTGGCCCTCCCACACACACGAGCACATAAATGTGTTGGAGCTTATGACAGTGAGGAATGTGATCAGACACTTCGCTGCCCTTCTCGAGGGCTGTCATGTCGAAGTTCACACAGACAACCAGGTGGCGGCAGCCTACATAAATCGCCAAGGGGGAGTTCGATCCCGCCCACTATTGCACGTAGCCACAGATTTACTGTGTTGGGCACATGTTCACCTGCTGTCCATCAAAGCCACCTACATTCTGGGGGGTCCTGTCAAAAGGGGTCCCCGCGACTCCGACTGGCGTCTGCATCCCGCACTGATATCACAGATCTGGATCAAGTTCGAGGAACCATCTGTGGAATTGTTTGCGGCTCGCGAAAATGCTCAGTGTCGCCTGTGGTTTTCCCTGAGTCCCCGGGACCACCCCCCGCTCGGAGAGGATGCCTTCTCACACCAGCCCTGGCCTCAGATGCTCCTGTATGCGTTTCCGCCAGTCCCACTGATTCCCCGACTCTTGGACCGAGTTCGGTCGGAACAGCTCTCTGTAATTCTGGTAGCTCCCAGACGCTTGTCTGCGTCATGGTTTCCAGAACTGCAAGCGCTGGTGTCCGGCTCCCCGTGGATGCTCCCGTGGAGGGCGTACGCCCTTCTCCAGCCGATGGGATAATCAAACATCCTCCAGAAATAGGCCAACTGCTGTGGGTCTGGCCACTGAGCAGTTATGCTTAGCGGCTTCTGGGCTGCCGCATGATGTGGCTGCCATGATCCAGAATGCGCGGGCACCTTCTTCCGTCTTAGGTCTCGCATTCAGCATGCTCTTTACATGCTCTTTACGCCAAGATGGCGCCATCTGTTGTGGCTTGCTGTCTGGTTTACCGTTTGCCGTTTGTGCTTTTTGAAATCCACCTCTGATCCTTGGCTGAACAATGAAACACGCAGCCTCAGGCAGCATTGTAGGGTGCTGGAAAGAAGGTGGAAAAAGGACAAGCTACTAATCTCACAGCAGCTTCTGATGGATGCCCTTGACCTGTATCAGAGAAGTGTTAGATCAGCCAGGAACAAATACTTTGCATGCATAATCTCTCAGCATCAGGGTGGTCAGCATAAACTTTATAGCACTGTCAATTCCATCTTGTCAATAACTGAACCTGGTAGTGTTGATCCCTCTGTCATTGTGTGCTGAGCTCCAGACCTTCTTTCTTCACAAAGTCCGGGACATTAGGGATAGTCTTGTGTAACCAGGATCTGGCTGTCCTGATGTACCACCAGCACCTCCCTCATTCTGTAACTTTACTCCCATATCTCTTAGTGAATTGTCAGATCTGATTGGAAATATGAAACCAGCAGGTTCTCCTGAGGACCCTCTCCCCCCGAGGATGGTGGGTGAGATCATCCCTATTTTGGGCCCCACAATTTTAGACATTTTTAACTCTAGCTTGGCCACTGGGGTGTTTCCTACTTCTTTTAAAAAGGCAGTTGTGCAACCAATTTTAAAAAAACCTGGTTCAGACAGCTCAAACCTTGCAAACTTTCGGTCAATCTCCAAATTATCGTTTTTGTCTAAGGTCCTTGAAAAGATTGTCTATTCACAGATTACAGCACACATGAATAGCTTTTCTCTGGTTGATGTGTTCCAGTCTGGGCTTAGGCCACTTCACAGTACCGAATCAGCCCTTCTTCGCGTGACCAATGACATCCTGGTGCCTTCTGACTCTGGGTCGCCTGTTTTGCTCTTACTATTAGATCTTTTTGCAGCATTTGATACCGTTGACCATGATATTTTGCTGGATAGACTTGAGTCATGGGTAGGGCTTGGGGTACCTCACTTCAGTGGTTCTGCTCATATCTGTCAACAGAGTTTTCAAGGTTCAGTTGGGTAATTGTTCCTCTACATTCCTTCCACTTCCATGGGGAGTCCCGCAGGGATCTGTGCTTGGGCCTCTCCTGTTTTCAATTTACATCCTCCCCCTGGGTTTCATCCTAAGTAAATATGGCCTGGGCTATCATATTTATGCAGATGATTGCCAGATCTACCTGGCTTTGAACAAACCAGGCTCCTTCTCTCTTCTGGACCAATGTTTGGCTGAAGTGAGGCTTTGGCTCTCCAACAATTTCCTTAAGCTAAATGATTCTAAGTCTGAGGCACTCCTGATGACCCCTAACAAAACCACACACGTATCTTCTGATTTGGCCACTCTCCCATATGACCTCAAGCAGTGCGTTACCAACCTGGGGGTGAAACTGGACACACACTTTTCCATGGGCCCTCAGATTAACGCAGTGGTCAGATCGTGTTTTTATCAGCAGCGCAGACTAGTTCGCTTAAAACCGATCCTGAAACAAGCACACCTGGAATCTGTAATTCATGCTTTTATCACCTCCCAACAGGATTATGCAAATTCCATTTAAATTGGCTTACCTGCCTCCACTCTTAACAGGCTTCAGGTCGTACAGAACTCGGCAGCCAGGTTTTTAACAAACACCCCTAGAAGAGACCATATCACACCTGTACTGGCGTGGCTCCACTGGCTACCCGTAAACTTCAGAGTCAAGTTTAAAATCCTGACTTTTGTTTTTAAGGCCCTGAACGGTCTGGCTCCGGATTACCTGTCGGATCTTGTCACTCGTTATGTGCCAAACCGGGTGTTGAGGTCTGCTGATTGCCTGCTGCTTCGCGTTCCATCAATGAAATACAAAACGCGGGGGCAGCGTGCTTTTGTCTACGCTGCTCCGACACTCTGGAATGCTCTTCCTCTTTCAATGAAGCTGGCACCATCCCTCCTCCGGTTCAAGACGCTGCTTAAGGCTCACTTGTACGACCAGGCAATTTTAAATCCCTGACTTTTATTATTTTATTGTGTGTCTTTTTACTGACTGTGATTATCTGCCTTGTTGTGCATTTTATTGTTGACCGTGTATTGTTTTAAATTGGCACTAGGGCAACGCAGTGCGCATGTGATTGCAACTCTGCCCCCAGAAGTAGTTGCAAAACCTCAAAACGTTATTGTCCTCGCACGTCCAGAAGATAGACATAGGGAGAAAATCTCATTTTGTCACGTTGCTGCCTTTGATGTGGAATCATGCGCAGCTGAATCAAGATGCATCTTAGAATCGATCATTTTCCCCACCTCTATCTGCTAGTTTTGTTCACATCATCACGTGTCTGTGTGAAAAAGACCCAACCAAGGCCAGACCAGGCCAGTCTAGATGTGAAGATGGCATAATATCAGGAGGGTAATGACATTTATCTGTACTGGTGTTGATACTTGGTATAGATGTGGTATTCAGATGTAAGTACTTTTACTTGGTCTGAAAACATCTGGTATCAGTGTCTGTAGGTTTTAGCCTGGACGTATTGTGTTTACTGTCTGTTAGAAGTGTTAGTGCTGACTGCTTACCCTTTTAGAGGTCCTGATGTTATTGATCCCACCACTAGAAGTAGGACACCGAAAGGCTGAATGAGTCCCGGGTCCACGCTTCCGCCCCGTTGTTGGGTTTAGCTGCCCAGAAGCTCACACTCAGAAGTTCAGACTGAAAGATGGTAGCTACGTGTCTGAAGGAGGACATGGCGCTTAGAGAAGTCAGATAAAGGCTCAGTCCCTCTGCTAGAATCTGAACAGCAGCTAAACACAGCGATGAGTGTTGGTGTTTGACCCAAAACTGGCCCGAAGATGTTCGGAACACTCGCACGACAAAACAAGTGAGGATGAGGATGAGAGCATCTCAACAGAGAGAAACTGACACCAATCTGTCAGACATCCCACACTCCGACTATAATGAAGATAAAATGAACCTGAGGAGGAGGAGTGGGAGAAGATGGGAACAGAGGCGGAAGAGTAAACCAGTGGAGACACTCTGTCACTCATTGATAAATTATCTTTTCAGTGTGTGATTAAACACACCTCCTCCAGGATGTTTCTGATCCGTTTATCTGGCCTCCACCTGATCAGCATCCGTGTTTTAACAGTAGGTGAGCTCGGTGACGGTGCTCTCATCCAAATGGAAACATCGGCTCATTTAGAAAAAGTGTTTGTGTGTCAGAGAATGAGCTTACAGCTGTTAGAGGAGCCAGATCTGGCTTTTAAACTCATCAATATTAACGCAGCCATCCTCACAAGAAGTAACAGCCAGATGAATAATCCACTCCGCCTGTCGCTGTGCTTCCTCCTCACAAATCACAACACTTCTGCAGATGAAGAAATCCAGAGAGGGCTAAGAGGCTTTTAATGTGAAAGGATGAGACGTATGGGATAAGTTCCTGTTTCTGTTTTTAGCTGATGAAGTCGTCGAGTTTCTCTGATCTCTCATCGCGCAGCAGCCTGAGAACCAGGGGATTTACTCTCTCCTCCTTATCCAGGAAGTAGCTTCATGACCTTGTGACATCACAGAAAAGGTGATGATGTCATTTTAAAATGTGTAACTCTAACATGCTTCACACAACATACAAATAAACTGATCACAGCCCACGGGTTTTAGCTATAGTTTAGTTTAGAACACTAACCGTAACCATGGTAACCACTCAAACCAGTAAAGCTGGGCTTAAACTGTACGACTTTTTCACTTTTTTGAGCCGATTTTCCCCTCGTGCGAGAACCTACGAAATTGGTCGAGTTTTGCGCTGAGTGTCTTGTAGTACACGTGATTACGAGAGGCCATTAACACCATATGACCAGCTTACGAGCGTAAGCTTGCACGAATTTCTGGCATGTTTGATATTTTGCTTGTCCCTCGTGAGGGCACCGCACTGTTGAAGCGGCGCTGCAACCAAAAGAGTACCAGAACGGCTCACGTCGCATGCGGCAGCAGCGCTGGTCAGCTATTTCCCTATTAACAGATGCCATTAACACACGTCGTTTGTTTTAATTTGCACACTTTATCCGCACACAATGACGAGGATTGCCAACAATGCGTAAAACAGAGAGGGTGCTCGCTGCAGAACTACAAAGGCGGAGATGCACCATAAGGTGGAGCTGCACCAGAGTCAGCCCCGCCCATTCACGCTAACTCAGCCTAGCCCACTGACTTCTGTTTTTATTTTTCCACTTTATCGCAAACTAACCTGACCCGCATGAATTACGGCTGTTACAAGTTTACAGTCGTTAATGCTACGTTCTATGCTCCAATTAAACAAGATAAATATAACTTGCTACATGACAAAGCCTGAATATATCCCGAAATGAAAAGGTTTCTTTTGGCGAATATCTGCCCACAGCCGCTCTAACAACGGTAAGATACAACAGCATTTCTCATTGTTAAATGTGCTCTGGTAGTCCAGTGGCAATACTGTTTGACTTAAGCTTTACTTACCCCTTAGCTGATGTTGGTTCGACTCTTGGTGGGGTCTGCAGCAATCTATTTAGCCAGCCGAAACATTGAATTTGTTTATATTTTAGTTGTAATGTTTACTTTCTGCAAAATATTTATGTCTCTAAAAGTTCTTTGAATTTGGTCGTTCCTAAACAGCGTTTTGGTTGAAACTCTGCTCACAAATGGACTCACACTGGCTAAATAAACGATTAAATAAAAAAAAAACACATTAGTCATTATAATGTAAACGGTATACCAGTAAATGGTTAAAAACATAGTACTGGCAAGTGTAGCTAGAAAAGAAGAAAAAGGGTTATAAACTACCTAATACTTCCGCTACTGGGAGGCGAACCTGCGCAAAACTTCACATCAACCTGACTCCATAACCACTACACCACTACATCTGATATAAAGCAGATGGCATTACATGTAATTGTGCCATCCAGTGTGTCTTTGTAGATGGGATGTATGGTTTTTCCGGCGGTGTCTCAGTAGAAGTCATTTCAGAAATAATTTGTCAGAAAATTCACAGAATATCCAGATTTGAGAACCAAGACCAGACCCGCTTCGGGGAAGGAGACCAAATTGAAGCTGAGATGGGAGGAAAATGCGTGAATGAGGCCAGAAATGGCTTTGGCATGTTTCTTATGAGGAAATGACAATATAACATGATAAAAAGTTACAAAAGTTAGATTTTTAATTATGTGGAACCTTTACAAAAACTGTTCAATTAACTTCTCAACTCCGTCCTCAATCTTGCATTTTAGATAATACTAGCTATAACACCCTCTTTGGTTCCAGAATGCTATCAAGTCTGACAACTGGAAGGAATTGGACTGACTCTGATGGAATGGGCAGGGCTGACTCTGGAATGGGCGGGGCTGACTCTGGTGCAGCTCCGCCTTTGTGGTTCTGCAGCGAGCACCACTTGGTAAAACATGGATTTACTTTCTTCTTTCTTTCGTCTTCCTCCTCCAACCCCATAAATCCCCGTGTGTCCTCCTACAGCACCCCGAAGCACAACAGACATCACTAATAACACAATACAAGTCAGACGTGTAAAAACAGCCATTTTTAGCATATTTTTAGGTCCGCCATACCGCTACCAGACGTAGTGTCAGCACCATAGCCGGATTAAATGAATGGACTACACTAGGCAGGCTGCATTTTAGCCCCCCCCCCCCCCCCCCCATCGATGTTATTTAATGAATTGAAATCTGAAACTTACTAATAAAAGTTCATTCACATTTTACATAGCCTAGTTTTTGGTTACAAATTGGTTGTTTGTATGCCAAAATAAGTCATGTGTTGTATTTTAAACATTCTATCAGACTATTTTTTGATATTAATAATTTATACGTCATTACACAGCTGTATTAAATGCTAATGAATTATCCTCATCGATTGGGAGTGCCATTGTCAAGGCGGTACCAGTAAATATCCACTAGGTGTCATTAAACATGTAAACACAGCAAATATGTGTCTTTTATTTGCTGTGTTTATATTTAATCACTACATTTAATTAAAAATATTTTCTGCTAAATACAATAGCTTACAACATAAATAAATGTTGACAAATTAATCACATGATAATGGAAAGACATTCAAGAATAAATAGATTAATTTGAATGGACAGAAGCATGTTTTAAAGGCGCAAAAACAAACGATAAACACGCAGCCTAAATTATTACAGTATAAATTTTATACAATCTATAATCTTAAAAGAAAGTATTTTAATAAAATGAAAACGTTATCTTAAGTTTTGATCTTGCTTTATGCTCATTCAGGCTGTTTTCGCCTCTGCTGAATCAGAAATTCTGTGACAATTTTCTGAGTGTGAAATTATTGTTTTGCTATTTGAACATTAATAAAATTATTTGAAAAATAATTAATAAAACCAGCAACACTTGCCAAGGAAACCATTTAGCATTCTCCACTCCGGGATAATCTTCAGCCTTCCAGCATCACGGGCCTCAATCACAGCAGAAACACGTCTAAAGAATGTTCCTTGGTTAAGCTTCGGTTTATGTCTCCAGATTTCCTCTGTGATGCAGAGGAATATCCAATATTTTGAGAGGGATGGTTTAGTGCAAAGTACTCACGCATCGTGTCATCAGTTTGGTACCACTTTGCAGGATCAGATGGGTAGCTAGTTGTTAACACCCTTTCTGGGTCTAGAGGCTCCTGTAAGACTATATTGGGCTCACTTCTGGCTGGCTGCTGCTCTTCCAGTTTGTCCTTCTGTGAGGACGTTGATGTTGACGGCGTTGGCGCTACAGCGTCTTCCGCCGCATCTTCCACCGCGTCTTTGGGCCGTGTCTCCTCCGGGTCTGACTTGGCTCTGCTGACTCGAGCAGGTTCACAGCTGTCGGACGGCTTCCCGAGCAGCCCGACAGAAACTTCTGAAAAGCCCCCCCGCTGTCTCTTCTTTTGTTCCTCTTCATTTTTTTTTTTACGTTTTGCCGCACCCGAAAGCGTCGTGAACGTTAGCCTCCTCAAAAACACCTGCTAGCTTTGTTGTGTCCCGCTCTGACCGCTTCTCTGACGTCCTGAATTGGGTGGCGCCTTAATGTGACGTAGCCAATGAAACGGTCTATGGTTAAGATAAACATTGACACTATTTTTAATTAATTAATAAATATTGAAATAAATTGTAGATAGGAGCCCTATCTACAAATTCTATTATAGGACATTTGTACATTTAATTTTTAATTTATTTATTTTTAATTTTGTTCCTCTGTCTGGGCCCCATCCAGCCAGTCAGGCCCTAGGCACGTGCCTACTTTGCCTTTGCGTTAATCCGGCTCTGGTCAGCACACAACTCGTGAGATTTGCTCTGTGAGGAAGTCGTGTAGTTCAAGCTGAAGCCGAACGCTACGAGTGAAAACAGGCTTAACCGCGTCCCATCTCATCCGGTTTTTGTCCATGTAAGCTTTTAGCATCGATTCAAGCAGAAATTCAGTCAAAAGCACATGACCTTCGACCCCCCCCCCCAACCATTTAGTTTTTTTTAAACACCTTTTTCTTTTATTTGAATGTAGTTTATTTGTTTAACGATTTCTGTTGTTGGAACACATTTTCCCCACCAAGAATAATCCCCAACCAGAATTCCAGTTGAAGTAACTCATCCAGCCGTCTGGATTTTTATTAAATGCTCAGAAAACTGTCAATATTTATCTGTTATTAACTGTCCACAGCTAATCAACAGGAAGAAACTGAGTTTTGTTTTCCTTTTCTGTCTAGATTTCTTGTATATTTGGTATGATTATTAAACTGTTACATTTATGAATAAAGGATCAAATTAGCTTAATAAATCAGTTGATTTCCAAACATCAGCATCACATCAGCCTTTAGCTAGTTGATAAACTGCTTCTTTAGTTGTGGATTATCTATTCCTTTGTTTGTTGCTTTGTCTAAAATGTTGTAAACTGGGTTGTTTTTAAGTATAATATGTAAAATGTTACATTAAAGCTGAAACTTTAGGCTGGATATGTGAGCGATTAGTACCTCATCAATGTTCCTGGTCCAAAACATTCACGGTGAGTCTGAGCCAGAAAGCATCTATAAATATATAAAAAATGTGAGATCTAGCTTTGGGGAGTTTTTGTCACATTAAGAGGAAGTTTGTGTCATCAGAGAGACAATGATCCTGGGAATACGTGCAATTTGTCAGCAACAGGCGTGAAGGCGGAGGGTTTCTGTGCAGCAGTAATGTAGCAGCGGGATCCTCCTGTAATCGGATGTAATGTACAGGAAAAAATGTTGGAAATCAGGGGATGTGGAGCCCCCCTCCGGAGCCTCCCTGCTGATCTCCGGCATCTCCAGAGATGAAACGCTCCGGCGGGAGGCTGAATTTGTTTCCGGTGGTCACAGCAAAGAGATGAAGACACACGAAGACGAGACGAGCTTTTGGAAAACACCGCCAACCTGACAAAGCTGAAGCTCATGTCTTCACCCGTCTCTCTACTGGGGGGGGGGGGGGGGGGGGGGGACATGTCGTTTGCATGGTTCCTGCACTTCTGCTCCCGAGGTTACGATTCCTACGCCTCGTATCTCGTCTGCGTAGATTGAAGAGTTCCTTTGAACTCCGAAGCGAACGTCTCAGAAGCCACAACAAAGAAACTTCTCAGACGTGAAGTCTCTCATTGACTGGGACGCCTCTGCTGCAGCTTCTCAGGACACCTCTGCGTCTGCTGGACACGTTTCATGTCTTTTTGTTAATAAGAGACTGCAGTGATGGACACCGTCCCCACACCTGACTCTCTCATGTTTGCTAATCGTGATTTTGACCAGATGAGAGCAGCGATGATGAGGGACAAAAGGAGTTTTCAGGTTCTGAAATGAACTCGTCAGATCCAGCAGCGTCTGACGGACCGGAGCCGACAGCCGGACCCTTTCATGGATTAGAACCGTCCATCAGGCCTTCCACTGGCAGGCGGATGATGCAACAAACAGAAATCCTTCTCAGCGGTTTTCTCCTCAGAGGGAGTGTTTTTCTATAAAAACATTAGATTTCACGCCGGTGTCGTTAACGCGGGCCTGTTACTGGTTCTGTTTGATGTCCTCGTGACTGACAGCTGTATGGGTTCAGACCGACCAAGAATCACTGCTATGTTTCCATCAGGAGGACCTTTACCACAACACTCACTCAAGTTCATGCAGTCAGGCCCAGATGCAAATGGTAAAACGGTGTTCATACAGAACCCCTCAGGTTCAACTTTACAACTCAGCAGTCATTCACACATTCACAGACTGGCAAAAATAAACATGTAAATATATTTAACGGAAGATAAAAAACAGTTTAAAAAAAGAATGTTTTTATTGATTCTATGATTGTTTTACCCCCAATCTTCTCTGCGGCGTCCACCTAATGTTCTTTACATAAAAGACGTTACATGGATATTCCCATCAACTCCTTTTTTGGATCTCTGTAGCAGCTCTTCGCTGCTTTTACAGCATCACTGCCCGTTTCCTACATGTGATTGAAAGGAAACACATGATGAAAATGTGAGTGATAGGGCTGAAACAATTCCGAGTGCCTCGAATAATTCGAGTTCAAAAAAGCCTCGTCAAATTCTCTGCCTCGAGGCTTCGTTTAACTCATGTTTAATTAATTAATGGCTTTGCAATCGCCCGGGGTCATGGTTCACCCGGACCGAAATTAGTGACGCACATACACACTGCACTGAATGCACACGCGAGTATCGAATGTAACTTAACTTTCTCTTAAGCCATGGTGGACAACGTGGACCCCGGTGGAGTTAAAAAAAAAGACAGAAAATGTCAAAGGTGTGGGACAGGGGCGGTTCTAGACCAAATTTTCCAGGGGGGCCACAGCGGGGCCAGTATTTTTTCATGGGGGCGCAAGACAAAAAAAAAAGGAAAAATTAGGGCAATATCAAAATTCTTTTTTGTCTCCGCCATACGACTAATTTTGTGCTTGTGCACAATTTTGCCAAAGGAAATTCCTAGTACTGTGAAACTACTCACTTTTTTGTTCTCTTCTTTTTCATATCTATCTTTACTATATTTTGGGGATCAAATTTATCAAAAATTTTCCTTTACTTTTTTCATTTATGATCTTTTACAGCTGTATTTTACTGAAAATAAGATTCAAATAAATTCATAAGTAAAGACAATGAACAAGTAAACTATTACAGCGAATGCAGTCATGGTTTACTTGTGAAAGTAAAACTGGCATGTTTTTATGGTACTCAGATAATTCTGAATGCTTCACTACATCATGAGACTTGAGTAAAAAAATAATTCTAGTTGATTATTATAGTTTGTGACTTTATTTGAAGATTACATGTACATATGAAAAATAAACATTCAAACAAATTAAATATGTGCACAATACAATTTCAGACTATTTTCAGACAATTTCAGTTTTTGCCTTTCAGACTTTGCATGTACCAAAAAAAACCCTCCTCTCTCAGTTGCTTTTTTCCAGTTCCTAAATCCACATGGTGAGTCAAACATACTTCCTGCGCTACTTGGCGAGCTAAAATGTCTGCATGCATGACAATAAGTAGAGTCCATAGTAACAGAATATTCAACCCAAGGATGACTTTCATACCAGCTTGGCTGAAAGCTGCGTCTTCGGTCTCCTATTAATGTCACTGGAAATGTCCTCAAATGAGGCTGAGTAGGTGGGTCATCCTTGCACTTGCTGATATCTGAAAGAAAATAAATGTTAGCATGAGGATAAAAGTCACAATTAGTTAATTCAGAGTCTTATTTTATCTATTTATTAAATATAAACAACAGAAATTTTACACACAATATGAGCTGCAATCACAGAGGGGTTGTTCAACACCCACAAACCTGACGGTAGTGTACACGGTGCACATGACAGATGTCCCTCTTTTTGCTCCTCACTCTCTCCCTCACAGCCTACATCTTCCTCCTCACTCTCAGGGTGGACAGCCTCTGACCTCTCTGGTTCCTCTCCAACCAACTCCTCCTTCTCTCTTTTATCCTGCTTCTCATCTCCCTCGTGACTTTCATCCTCTCTCTGTCTACGCTGTTCTTTATTAACAGCGGTAAAAAAGGACAAAATGTCCCTTTTTCTTTTCATGGCCGCTGATGCTTCCAGTCAGTGCTGCGAGAGAGTCATAGATAAATGAATACTGTGATCTAATCTCACCGTGTCTAAGGCTTAAAATGCAGCAACTTCATTTTTACTTTACAGTTAGTGTTACAAAGGAAAAACAAATCAGTATTAACTGTGGATAGACTCAGTTAGGAACTAACGAAGTAAATGACAGAAACGCGCGACTGCGATCAAAACATTGATGTCAGGAAAATAAACCGTATTGCTTACCTTAGTCTCTTAGCGTCTTTTCCGTTAGTCGTGCTTAAGATTTTCTTCAGGTCCCATTTAAACTATTTTTAATCTTTTACTCAAAAATCCACCGCGTAAACAGTTCTGTCCACAGTGTGCTGCGCTCTAAAGGCTCCGTGTGAAACGATGCAGCGCATTAGTTCCCGTCTCCGAAGCAGCGCAGGAAAAAAACAAATCCGATTTCTTCAGCTCAGGGGCCATAACAGGGGCCAGGGCCGGTTCTATAGGGGCCCAGGCCCCTGTGGGCCCCTGTTATAAACCGCCAATGGTGTGGGACCATTTTTCATTTCGTAAGGCAGAAAACGTAGTCCAGTGTAAATACTGTAAAATTGATTTAGCCTACCACAACACCACATCATCGATGCTGCAGCACCTGACCGGGAAACATCCACATGTAAATGTCACTTCTGCAGCGGACTCGGAGGTCTGCTATATATTCTGCGGACACTGTGCGACTTTTTCATTTTTAGCGCTCCGTTTCAGCTCACACTGTGCATCTGGTAGCAACACGTAGGACCTAAAAACGTGCTAAAAATAGCAGTTTTTACAACACGTCAGACTTTTTATTGTGTTGTTGTTGTTGATGTCTGTTGCCCCTCGGGATTGCTGCAGGAGGGCACAGGTATTTATGAGTGGCAGAGGAAAACGAAAGAAAGTAAATAAATGTTTTGTGATCAATATGATTTGATAGAACCACGGCAAACATGCTTTCTCAACAATCCTTGTTATTGTGTTTTTGAAAAAAGTGTAGAAATTAAAAGGGAAATAGGGTGTTAATAGGGAAATAGCTGGTGAGCCACGTTTGCACAAGCGCTGTGAGCGGTTCTTAGCTGTTTGGGCCGCAGCCGCTCGCAGCGCTACTTAACAGTTATCCTCCTAGTTTTTGTCGCTTGCCAGGCTAGTAGATTTTCGCACGAGGAGAAAATCGGCTCAGGTTGTATACTTTTTTTTTGCACAGGCATTTGTGTACTGTGAAGTAAAGTTGAAGTGCTGAAGTTTTGAAAACTAATTTTGAATAAAACTTGAAGAATAACTGGCAATTCCTTGCTCATTTTAAGAGGCCTTTAATATTTTATAACATGCTATTTGATATAATGGTTTACAAACACAAAAGGGTAATTTATTAGCGTACTCGATTAATCGATTAAAGATTCGATAGAGTACTCGATTACAAAAATATTCGATAGCTGCAGCCCTAGTGAGTGATACAGCTGAATGAGAGACCAGAGAGCCGTTATAACGGAGGTATGAAACGTTCCTTTTAATCTACCAGATTGTTGCTAAGAATAATGAACTGTGTGTGACTTTCAGGCACAGTCCATAGATGGTTCCGATCATACCTCGCAGACAGGAATTATGTCGTTTCCATTGGTGAACACAAATCAAAGCAAATCGCCCTGAAATGTGGTGTACCCCAAGGCTCGATACTTGGACCAATTATTTTCAATCTTTACATGCTCAAACTGGACCAGGTCATAAACAATAACAACATTGCCTACAACAGTTAGGCAGATGACACCCAGAGCTATTGTCTAACGAATCTGGTCCCCTAAATTCACTCTGTCAGTGCCTAGAGCAAGTAAACAATTAGATGCAATTAAATTTCCTGCACCTACTGAACCTGCGCGTGACTCAGTCGTAGCGGCGGGTCCCACAGAGATGAAACATGCCACAACGGCGTGTCCAGTGACACCTGTGACCTCAGCAAGGTCTGGTGTGGTCGCTTCTGTTAGCGCTTGCCCTCTAGCATCCAAAGCACCTGCCACCAAATCCGGTAATCATTACTCGCTGAACAAACCTCCACTAAGGTTTCTCTGTGATATCGTCCGTGAGGGTCCCACTGAGAAACCTCACGTTCCGGTGACCCTTGAAGGGTCGCTTGACTGTGAGGGCATCTTTGACTCTAGTTTAGACTTTACCACCATGCCCCGTTTTCTTTGGGAGGGAGTCCGCTCGACTTAAAACTCACGCCTGCTCCGTGGATGTCAGTCTTTACTCTCCAGGCCAAATGACCTTGTCGTCTGTGGTGTCCCTTAAAATTTCAGTGGGTAGCATGTCCGCGAGTCATCCAGTGTTTGTGTCTGACATAGAAGCTTTTCCTTTCCTGTTGGGGGAGGACCTGCTTCGTCACTTTAAACCTGTCATTTCATTTGATGAATAGAGGATCTGGACCCGGGTTGACTCAACCGCTGCCCATGGTGCTCCACGAGGACCTCATTCCCTCCTTAGGTGTTGTTGACTACAACAGCGCCGCCAGAGTGACCAGTTGATCTAGTATCTCTAAGGTCAGTGACGACCATAGAGTCTGCGTCGTCCCTGCAGCAGAATCACTTCACCCTGCGGTGGGGACACCACCTACCCTAGGGGGAGTTGACGGTTGCAGTGGCACTCCACCTGAGACTCTGCACCCTCCAGTGGGAACACCACCTGCCAAAGGGAGGGTTATTGGTGGTGCTGTTACTCCAACAGAAGCCCAGTACCCTGCGGTGGGGACACCACCTGCCGAAAGGGGGGCTGACGACATCACTGATCCTACACTACAGTTGGCGCCGGTGACCTCGAGCCCTGAGGTGGATGACTCACCTCATGTTTCAGATTACACAAGTTCTGTTTGTGTTTGTATGTGTGTGCACGGTTATATTTCCTGTCTAAATATGACGTGCAGACTTGGGTGACTTGAGATGGTCATGCTGTGGCTTCCTGAAGTTCTGTGATGACTAAGTCAATAACAGTTAATGGCGAGTAATCCCGCTAACTGTGGTGTTAATCCAAATTCCATTTTCTTTTATTTTTCAAATCTTAGATCCTTTGGGGTTTTTCAATATTTTTATATAATTTTAACTGCTTTAAGTTCAATTGTGATTCAACTTTACAATACTAATCACTGATTCCTTATGTGGTACATTCACATATAGGTTTGATTACAGACACTGAATAACTTCTTGTGTTTTATCTTCTATTTTATCTGTTATTCTTTTAAGAATATGTTTATTTAAATAAATATTTGCAATACGCTAATTACCATTGATTCATTTATTATAACACATTCATGATTTCCTTTTATTTAGGATTTAATTTTGCCAGTTATGAGCTATTGATTATTTAGCTCTTTCATTTTTGGTTACATTTTTGCTCAAAAGCTTTGATTTTCCCTTACATATATTATAGGGTTTTGTTTATTTTGTTCTTTTTGCGACACTTTTCCATTACACATAGTTTACTGCATCAACTCCTTTAAGCTGATCTCTTTTCACATAATCTGCATCCACATAGCACATACAGGTACATATAGTACTAGTTTTTTATTTTATTTGTTCTTTTACATCAGGCTCCATCTATGTGTGTCTACTATCACACAAATCAACCTTTTTCTCACTTATTGTTCTTCAACGCAGACATAAATAAACTGTCAAGGTCTCCCGCAAAAGCCTTATCTCTGCTAAAAGTCAGACTGCTGGATTCCTCACTCTGAATAAAAGTGAATTCACACGAATCCTACAAGGCTTTACAACTTCTGGGTTAATTAATCATATGTGATGAATGAGCAAGATGTTTAAATCAAATGTTTGAATAACATGCGTTTAAATCAATGAATTTGAAATGAATATTGTTCTTACAATGATTCATTATGTCACATTGAGAGCAGGAGGTTTGGACCCAAAATGCAGAAATCAGGACTACTCGGGCAGGAGCGGTTGAATAAATGAATGTGTGTGTGCGTGCGTGCCTGCCTGCCTGCCCGCCCGCCCGCCCGCTTGCTTGCTTGCTCTGTCTTCCCGATCCCCAGTGAGTCGTGGAGGATGGCTGCTTATACTGAGCCGGGATCCTCTGGAGGTTTCTTCCTGTTAAAAGGGAGTTTTCCTCTCCACTGTCGCTGCATGCTCCGGACAGGGAGGAGGGGGAGGAGGAGGGGACCGGGGGACGCTGTGCGCACCTAAATAGCTCGCTCCTGTAGCATGCGGCGAACCATGGCAGCTCGCCTCCTACGGTACCGTCTAGACGCATGACGGAGCGCTTCACACCGCTTCAGTGATTCCTTTAACCATTGAGCTTCATCTTCCAGGTCTCTTATGCATCTTCGTGTGCGCAGAATTATGCTTAACATAAGTCCGACCCCCCCCCCCCCCCACTCCAGACATCTGGAACCTTTCCCTGCTGTGTGAAGGCAGCCGAAAGGACAAGTTCCGGTACAAAAGTGGTGTGTCTGAAAACACAGTTCCGGTTAAAAACCGGATTGCATTGTCCACACATATTCCAGAATGTCTGTCTGAAAAGGGCTCTAGTGTTACCATTGATTCAGACCTGAGCATAACTGGTCACATTAAAGCTATAACTAGATCAGCGTTTTATCATCTCCATCAAATATCAGGACTCAGAGGTCTCATGTCAAAACAATACCTAGAGAAACACATTCATGTGTTCATCTCCAGCATGCTGGACCATTGTAGTGGTCTTCTAACTGGTCTTCCCTAAACCGCTGTAAAACAACTGCAGCTTATTCAGAACGCTGCTGCTAGAGTCTTAACAAGAACCAAGAGAATCTAATACATCACTCCTGTTCTTAAATTTCTGCACTGGTTACCAGTAAACTACAGAATCAACTTCAAAGGGCTTCTACTAGTCTATACATCTCTCAACGGCATGGGGCCAAAGTACATGTAAGATCTACTTCCAGTATACCCACCCAGCAGGGATCTGAGATCTTTAGGAAACAGTCAGCTGGTAGAACCTCGGGTCAGAACCAAACAGGGTGAAGCTGCTTTTAGCTACTATGCTGCACACATCAGCTTCCTCATGACCTCAAATGTGCCCCATCTCTAGCAACTTTTCAATCAAAATTCAAAACCTTCATGTATTCATCAGCCTTTGAATGAATGTTTGCTATGCTGCACCTTCTGCGCTGTAACTGCTCACCCTTTTGACCGTGCCTTTTATCTGTTTGTTAAACCTGAAGTTAACATCTACATTTATTGTGTTTGCAGTTCTTGTTTCCGGAAAGCACCTTGAACTGCCTTTGTGTTTGAAGTAAAAGATTAAAAAATTCATGCTCGTTGAAAACATTCAAAAAGAGTTTTAAAAATAATGCCTTACGTAATTACCAAGTGCACCAAAATTAGTTTTGTCACACGTTTTATACCTCTTGATTGATTTCAATTGTTTTTGTTTTATTCATGTTTATACCTCTTGATTGATTTTGTTGAAATTAGGATGATGCATGTAATAATTGTATTGTTTATATGTTTATTAGGGTTCCAAGCCCAAAGGGCAGGGAACCCTATTGTTTTTCTACGGATTTTTCATTATTTATTATTTATTATTATTCTTCTCCGCTAAAACTATATGGGCGCAAGAGCCTGAAATTGTCAGGGAAAATCTGACATGGCAGTCTGATAGAAAATCCTGACCGCTACTCAGATTCAAAAATTTGGACCCCGCGTCACCTAGGTGGCGCTATTGCGGAGGTCAACACGTTTCAGCTACTAGCTCCCAAACCGTAGGTCCTACAGTCAAAAACTTTATATGTACATGATCCTTGGATGATTCCCCATCTTTTTTGTATTGGCCACGCCCATTTCCGCCTAACTAGATTTTTTGCTAGATCGCAAAAAATGCAAAGCTTAGTTTTAATCACCTATTCGTCATTTTTCGTCGAATCAACTTCAAACTTCGTACATATGATCTATGGACTAAGATAAGTTGTTGTGATGCAGAAAAACGCAGAAATATTGAAAATTGGGCTAATGACACCATGTCAAAATCAGTGCGCTAGCTAGCACATGTGCTAACTGATGATATCTTCACCATATCTCAAGATAAAGTGATGAGACTCTAGACCCTTATGAAGTATGAGCGGTAAGCCCTACCTTCCCCATTTTGTTTGGATTCACCAAAAGGGGGCGCTAAAGAGTCAAAAAGTTAGTTTGAGCTAAACGGCTTGATGGATTTCCACAGAACTTGGCACATATGTTAATTATTGGACCCTTAAGCTATATTTTGAAAATGATTAAAAAGTGGGCGTGGCTTATAGGCTTTAAAATTTTTTGCCCTTTAACTGATGAAAAATACATATTCTATACAGAAAGTTACAAATTATATCAGTCATAGTGACATCTACAATCACAGAAAAAAGTTTGAAGTTTGTCCAATAGTTGGCGCTGTTGTACCCCAAAAATGTTTTTGGCATTTTTCTCCTCAATATTTTAGTAAACAAGCAAATGGTCTCATCCAGTATGTTCATTGACTCAGTCAAATTAAGATGAGTATTTTAAAAAATGTTTTAAACTTATGCTAATTAGTAGAAATTTGCATAGTAAGTCAAACGTACTTTCGTTAACTCCTCCCGGCCGTCAAACCCAATCACATCACAACTTTGCCTGACAAGAGAGGAGGAGCGGCTGACCAAACGATCTGAAGGGATTTTGGATAATTTTCTTACTTTTTTAAATATGAATTTTTTAAATATTTTTTGGGGAATGAAAAAGTTTTTTTAGCATAACTTCAAAATATTTGGACATTTTTCAAAACTGTTCATAACAGTCAAACCTAAGGTCAATTCAAGTGTATGTCTTGATTTTCACCTTGATTAAACAATAGGGGGCGCTATAAATAGCAAAACATTATACTGCTGACCTGGTTAAATGGATCTGCACGAAACTTAGTGGTTGTCATCATTGTAGAGTCTTAAGACTACATTATAAATATGGTAATGATTGATCAATGTGGGCGTGGTTTATGATCATTTAAAATTTCAAATTTGAAAAATTTCCTAAAAATCATTATTTTCATGTAAGAAGCTACGTTTTCCAGATTATGTTAACTGGATAGCCATGAGCTTAGATATTGAAAACCGCAGCTCCACGAAGATGTTTGCGCTATAAATTTACAAAAATACATTTTTAGGCTAGCAATTGTAGCGCAAATTCTGTTTTCACAATCTTCTTGACATTTGCCATAAAGTTCACTCTTAGGTGGTTTATGAAACAAAAAAAAATGTCGTCTTGATTTGAGCTCCCCCTTGTGTTTAATTATAGGACATATTTTTGTCTACAGCAACTAACGCAAATATTATTTTATTGTAGGTACAATTTTACATTTATGACCCCAACAAAAATATAAAAAGAATTCTCACATCACAGAGGCAATCTCGTAATATTTTGAGATTTTTGTACGAAAGCACTGATTTTTAATGAATTTTTTACTTTTTGCCAGTTTTTTGTATAGTTGGACAAAAAGTAACTAATTTTTGTAAGAAAGTTTTTTTTAGGTACAAAGTAAATATAACACATTTATAACATTCCACATGTGCCTATGGTGATCTGAGATTTTTCTATAAATTTTAGAAAGTAGCACTATTTTTTTATGAATATTTTAATTTTGACTGTGACCCTTACAGTTATATTTACTGATTTTTCTTCAAAAAAGCTTTGAGTCTACTGATTTAAAAACAACATCATATTATTCCACATGTTAACACTGCCATGTGAGAATATTTTGGTAATTTTATGATGAGTTATGTATTTTTCATGATTTTTTGAAACATTTGGTCAGTAAGTAACAAAATGAAACTCATTGTTTTTGTTGAAAATCAATTAAATCTAAGGACATTATCAAGTATTTATGTTGTTTGTAATATTCTGTTGATGTATAGATTATTGTTTGATAATCTCACTCATTAAATCTTCACGTTCTTTAATAAGGAAACAGTGGAATTCCATTGTAATCACGATTGAGAAGTCAGCCATGCCTCTGAAAGATGTGTATAGGCTTTGCAGGTTTAATGACGTATCCTGAGTGTTACTTTCATTGCGCCGGTTGAAGTGAGCTGACGGGACGCCGGCGGGAGAACGTGTTTTTGGGGCGGGACCGCGTGAGGACCGGCGAAGTTGAGGGCGGGGCGGGTGGGCGACTGGCGCTGGGGGCTTGGAACCCGTTGATAACTGCTTGCAGTTCTAGTTAGGGTTCCAAGCCCAAAGGGCAGGGAACCCTATTGTTTTTCTACGGATTTTTCATTATTTATTATTAGGGTTCCAAGCCCAAAGGGCAGGGAACCCTATTGTTTTTCTACGGATTTTTCATTATTAGGGTTCCAAGCCCAAAGGGCAGGGAACCCTATTGTTTTTCTACGGATTTTTCATTATTTATTATTCATTATTCTTCTCCGCTAAAACTATATGGGCGCAAGAGCCTGAAATTGCCAGGGAAAATCTGACATGACAGTCTGATAGAAAATCCTGACCGCTACTCAGATTCGAAAATTTGGACCCCGCGTCACCTAGGTGGCGCTATTGCGGAGGTCAACACGTTTCAGCTACTAGCTCCCAAACCATAGGTCCTACAGTCAAAAACTTTATATGTACATGATCCTTGGATAATTCTGCACGTAGTTTGTATTGGCCACGCCCATTTCCGCCTAACTAGATTTTTTGCTAGATCGCAAAAAACGCAAAACTTACTTTTAATCACCTATTCGTCATTTTTCGTCGAATCAACTTCAAACTTCGTACATGTGATCTATGGACTAAGGTAAGTTGTTGTGGTGAAGAAAAATGCAGAAATATTGAAAATTGGGCTAATGACACCATGTCAAAATCAGTGCGCTAGCTAGCACATGTGGTAATTGATGATATCTTGACCATTTCTCAAGATAAATTGATGAAACTCAAGACCCTTATGAAGTATGAGCGGTAAGCCCTACCTACCCCATTTTGTTTGGATTCACCAATAGGGGGCGCTAAAGAGTCAAAAAGTTTGTTTCAGCTAAACGGCTTGATGGATTTCCACAGAACTTGGCATATATGTTAATCATCGGACCCTTAAGCTATATTTTGAAAATGATTAAAAAGTGGGCGTGGCTTATAGGCTTTAAAAATTTACGCCCTTTTACTCATGAAAAATACATATTCTATACAGAAAATTACAATTCATATCAGTCATAGTGACATCTACAATCACAGAAATTTTTTTGAATTTTGTCCAATAGGTGGCGCTGTGGTACCCCAAAAATATTTTTGGCATGGTTCTCCCCATTTCTTTCGTAAAAAAACAAATGATCTCATGCAGTGTGTTCATTGAGTAAGTCAAATTTAGATGAGTATTTTAAAAAATGTTTTAAACTCATGCAAATTAGTAGAAATTTGCATAGTAAGTCCAACGTACTTTCGTTAACTCCTCCCGGCCGTCAAACTCAATCACATCACAACTTTCCCTGACAAGAGAGGACGAGCGGCTGACCAAAAGATGTGAAGGGATTTTGGATAATTTGCTTATTTTTTTTAATATGATTTTTTTAAATAATTTTTTGGGAATGAAAAAGTTTTTTTAGCGTAACTTCAAAAGACTTTGACATTTTTCAAAGCTGTTCATAACAATCATACCTAAGGTCAATTCAAGTGTATGTCCTGATTTTCACCTTGATTAAACAATAGGGGGCGCTATAACTGGGAAGAAATTATATTGCTGAACCAGCTAAATGGATTTGCACGAAACTTAGTGGTTGTCATCACTATAGAGTCTTAAGACTACATTATCAATATGGTAATGATTGATCAAAGTGGGCGTGGTTTATGATCATTTAAAATTTCAAATTTGAAAAATTTCCTAAAAATCACAATTTGCATGTAAGAGGCTAAGATTTCCAGATTGTGTTAACTGGATTGGCTAGAGCTTATGTCACGAAAGCCGCAGCTCCATGAAGAGGTTTGCGCTTTATATTTACGAAAATACATTTTTAGGCTAGCAATTGTAGCGCAAATTCTGTTCTCACAATCTTCTTGTAATTTGCCACAAAGTTCACTCTTAGGTGGTTTATGAAAGAAAAAAAATGTCGTATTGATTTGAGCTCCCCCTTGTGTTTAATTGTAGGACATATTTTTGTCTACAGCCACTAATGCAAATATTATTTTATTGTAAGTACAGTTTTACATTTATGACCCCAACAAAAATATAAGAAGAATTCTCACATCACAGAGGCAACCTGGGAATATTTTGAGATTTCTGTACAAAAGCATAGATTTTTAATGAATTTTTAACTTTTTACCAGTTTTTCTGTATAGTTGGACAACAACGTAATTAATTTTTGTTAGAAAGTTTTTTTAGGTATACAGTAAATATAAGCCATTTACAACATTCCACATGTACCTATGGTGATCTGAGATTTTTCTCCTAATTTTAGAAAGTAGCACTATTTTTTTATGAATATTTTAATTTTTGTTGTGACCTTTATAGTTATATTTCCCAATTTTTCTTCAAAAAAGCTTTGAGTCTACTGATTTAAAAACAACATCATATTATTCCGCATGTTAACACTGCCATGTGAGAATATTTTGGTAATTTTAGGATGATTTATGTATTTTTCATGATTTTTTAAAACATTTGGTCAGTAAGTCACAAAATAAAACTCGTAGTTTTTGTTGAAAATCTTTTAAATCTAAAGACATTATCAAGTATTTATGTTATTTGTAATATTCTGTTGATGTATATATCATTGTTTGATAATCTCACTCATTAAATCTTCACGTTCTTTAATAAGGAAACAGTGGAATTCCATTGTAATCACGGTTGAGAAGTCAGCCATGCCTCTGAAAGATATGTGTATAGGCCCATCAGGTTTAATGACGTATCCTGAGTGTTACTTTCATTGCGCCGGTTGAAGTGAGCTGACGGGACGCCGGCGGGAGAACGTGTTTTTGGGGCGGGACCGCGTGAGGACTGGCGAAGTTGAGGGCAGGGCGGGTGGGCGACTGGCGCTGGGGGCTTGGAACCCGTTGATAACTGCTTGCAGTTCTAGTTAGGGTTCCAAGCCCAAAGGGCAGGGAACCCTATTGTTTTTCTACGGATTTTTCATTATTTATTATTTATTAGGGTTCCAAGCCCAAAGGGCAGGGAACCCTATTGTTTTTCTACGGATTTTTCATTATTAGGGTTCCAAGCCCAAAGGGCAGGGAACCCTATTGTTTTTCTACGGATTTTTCATTATTTATTATTTATTATTAGGGTTCCAAGCCCAAAGGGCAGGGAACCCTATTGTTTTTCTACGGATTTTTCATTATTTATTATTTATTATTTATTATTATTATTCTTCTCCGCTGTGTCTGTATGGGCGCAAGAGCCTGAAATAGCAAGGAAAAATCTGACATGGCAGTCTGATAGAAAATCCTGACCGCTACTCAGATTCGAAAATTTGGACCCCGGGTCACCTAGGTGGCGCTATTGCAGAGGTCAACACGTTTTAGCTACTAGCTCCCAAACCGTAGGTCCTACAGTCAAAAACTTTATATGCACATGATCCTTGATTGATTCTCCATCTTTTTTGTATTGGCCACGCCCATTTCCGCCTAACTAGATTTTTTGCTAGATCGCAAAAAATGCAAAACTTAGTTTTAATCACCTATTCGACATTTTTCGTCGAATCAACTTCAAACTTCGTACATGTGATCTATGGACTAGGCTAAGTTGTTGTGATGAAGAAAAATGCAGAAATATTGAAAATTGGGCTAATGACACCATGTCAAAATCAGTGCGCTAGCTAGCACATGTGTTAATTGATGATATCTTCACCATTTCTCAAAATAAATTGATGAGACTCTAGAACCTTACAAAGTATGAGCGGTAAGTCCTATCTACCCCATTTTGTTTGGATTCACCAATAGGGGGCGCTAAAGAGTCAAAAAGTTTGTTTCAGCTAAACGGCTTGATGGATTTCCACAGAACTTGGCACATATGTTAATCGTCGGACCCTTAAGCTATATTTTGAAAATGATTAAAAAGTGGGCGTGGCTTATAGGCTTTAAAAATTTTCGCCCTTTTACTCATGAAAAATACATATTCTATACAGAAAATTACAATTCATATCAGTCATCGTGACATCTACAATCACAGAAAATTTTTTGAATTTTGTCCAATAGGTGGCGCTCTGGTACCCCAAAAATATTTTTGGCATGTTTCTCCCCATTTCTTTTGTAAAAAAACAAATGATCTATTCCAATGTGTTCTTTGAGTCAGTCAAATTTAGATGAGTAATTTAAAAAATGTTTTAAACTTATGCAAATTAGTAGAAATTTGCATAGTAAGTCCAACGTACTTTCGTTAACTCCTCCCGGCCGTCAAACTCAATCACATCAAAACTTTCCCTGACAAGAGAGGAGGAGCGGCTGACCAAAAGATGTGAAGGGATTTTCGATAATTTGCTTATTTTTTTAAATATGATTTTTTTAAATAATTTTTTGGGAATGAAAAAGTTTTTTTAGCGTAACTTCAAGAGATTTTGACATTTTTCAAAGCTGTTCATAACAGTCATACCTAAGGTCAATTCAAGTGTATGTCCTGGTTTTCAACTTGATTAAACAATAGGGGGCGCTATAACTGGGAAGAAATTATACTGCTGAACCGGCTAAATGGATCGGCACGAAACTTAGTGGCTGTCATCACTATAAAGTCTTAAGACTACATTATCAATATGGTAATGATTGATCAAAGTGGGCGTGGTTTATGATCATTTAAAATTTCAAATTTGAAAAATTTCCTAAAAATCACTATTTGCATGTAAGAGGCTAAGATTTCCAGATTGTGTTAAATGAATAGGCTAGAGCTTATGTCACGAAAGCCGCAGCTCCACAAAGAGGTTTGCGCTTTATATTTACGAAAATACGTTTTTAGGCTAGCAATTGTAGCGCAAATTCTGTTCTCACAATCTTCTTGTAATTTGCCACAAAGTTCACTCTTAGGTGGGTTATGAAACAAAAAGAAATGTCGTCTTGATTTGAGCTCCCCCTAGTGTTTAATTATAGGACATATTTTTGTCTACAGCCACTAATGCAAGTATTATTTTATTGTAAGTACAGTTTTACATTTATGACCCCAACAAAAATATAAGAAGAATTCTCACATCACAGAGGCAACCTGGGAATATTTTGAGATTTCTGTACAAAAGTGTATATTTTTAATGAATTTTTAACTTTTTACCAGTTTTTCTGTATATTTGGACAACAACGTAATTAATTTTTGTTAGAAAGCTTTTTAGGTATACAGTAAATATAAGCCATTTATAACATCCCACATGTACCTATGGTGATCTGAGATTTTTCTCCTAATTTTAGAAAGTAGCACTATTTTTTTATGAATATTTTTATTTTTGTTGTGACCTTTATAGTTATATTTCCCAATTTTTCTTCAAAAAAGCTTTGAGTCTACTGATTTAAAAACAACATCATATTATTCCGCATGTTAACACTGCCATGTGAGAATATTTTGGTAATTTTAGGATGATTTATGTATTTTTCATGATTTTTTAAAACATTTGTTCAGTAAGTCACAAAATGAAACTCATAGTTTTTGTTGAAAATCTTTTAAATCTAAAGACATTATCAAGTGTTTATGTTATTGGTAATATTCTGTTGATGTATAGATCATTGTTTGATAACCTCACTCATTAAATCTTCACGTTCTTTAATAAGGAAACAGTGGAATTCCATTGTAATCACGATTGAGGAGTCAGCCATGCCTCTGAAAGATATGTGTATAGGCTTTGCAGGTTTAATGACGTATCCTGAGTGTTACTTTCATTGCGCCGGTTGAAGTGAGCTGACGAACGCCGGCGGGAGAACGTGTTTTTGGGGCGGGACCGCGTGAGGACTGGCGAAGTGGAGGGCGGGGCCGGGTAGGCGACTGGCGCTGGGGGCTTGGAACCCGTTGATAACTGCTTGCAGTTCTAGTTTATTATTATTATTCTTCTCCGCTGTGTCTGTATGGGCGCAAGAGCCTGAAATTGCCAGGGAAAATCTGACATGGCAGTCTGATAGAAAATCCTGACCGCTACTCAGGTTCGAGAATTTGGACGCCGTGTCACCTAGGTGGCGCTATTGCGGAGGTCAACACGTTTGAGCTACTAGCTCCCAAACCGTAGGTCCTACAGTCAAAAACTTTATATGTACATGATCCTTGATTGATTCTCCATCTTTTTTGTATTGGCCACGCCCATTTCCGCCTAACTAGATTTTTTGCTATATCGCAAAAAATGCAAAACTTAGTTTTAATCACCTATTCGACATTTTTCGTCGAATCAACTTCAACCTTCGTACATATGATCTGTGGACTAAGGTAAGTTGTTGTGATGAAGAAAAATGCAGAAATATTGAAAATTGGGCTAATGACACCATGTCAAAATCAGTGCGCTAGCTAGCACATGTGGTAATTGATGATATCTTCACCATTTCTCAAGATAAATTGATGAGACTCTAGACCCTTATGAAGGATGAGCGGTAAGCCCTATCTACCCCATTTTGTTTGGATTCACCAATAGGGGGCGCTAAAGAGTCAAAAAGCTTGTTCCAGCTAAACGGCTTGATGGATTTCCACAGAACTTGGCAGATATGTTAATCATCGGACCCTTAAGCTATATTTTGAAAATGATTAAAAAGTGGGCGTGGCTTATAGGCTTTAAAAATTTTCGCCCTTTTACTCATGAAAAATACATATTCTATACAGAAAATTACAATTCATATCAGTCATAGTGACATCTACAATCACAGAAAATTTTTTGAATTTTGTCCAATAGGTGGCGCTGTGGTACCCCAAAAATATTTTTGGCATGTTTCTCCCCATTTCTTTTGTAAAAAAACAAATGATCTCATCCAGTGTGTTCATTGAGTCAGTCAAATTTAGATGAGTATTTTAAAAAATGTTTTAAACTTATGCAAATTAGTAGAAATTTGCATAGTAAGTCCAGCGTACTTTCGTTAACTCCTCCCGGCCGTCAAACTCAATCACATCACAACTTTCCCTGACAAGAGAGGAGGAGCGGCTGACCAAAAGATGTGAAGGGATTTTGGATAATTTGCTTATTTTTTTTAATATGATTTTTTTAAATAATTTTTTGGGAATGAAAAAGTTTTTTTAGCATAACTTCAAAAGATTTTGACATTTTTCAAAGCTGTTCATAACAGCCATACCTAAGGTCAATTCATGTGTATGTCCTGGTTTTCAACTTGATTAAACAATAGGGGGCGCTATAACTGGGAAGCAATTATACTGCTTAACCGGCTAAATGGATCTGCACGAAACTTAGTGGTTGTCATCACTATAGAGGCTTAAGACTACATTATCAATATGGTAATGATTGATCAAAGTGGGCGTGGTTTATGATCATTTAAAATTTCAAATTTGAAAAATTTCCTAAAAATCACTATTTGCATGTAAGAGGCTAAGATTTCCAGATTGTGTTAACTGGATAGGCTAGAGCTTATGTCACGAAAGCCGCAGCTCCACAAAGAGGTTTGCGCTTTATATTTACAAAAATACATTTTTAGGCTAGCAATTGTAGCGCAAATTCTGTTCTCATAATCTTCTGGTAATTTGTCACAAAGTTCACTCTTAGGTGGTTTATGAAATAAAAAAAATGTCGTCTTGATTTGAGCTCCCCCTAGTGTTTAATTATAGGACATATTTTTTTCTACAGCCACTAATTCAAATATTATTTTATTGTAAGTACAGTTTTACATTTATGACCCCAACAAAAATATAAGAAGAATTCTCACATCACAGAGGCAAGCTAGGAATATTTTGAGATTTCTGTACAAAAACATAGATTTTTAATGAATTTTTAACTTTTTACCAGTTTTTCTGTATAGTTGGACAACAACGTAATTAATTTTTGTTAGAAAGCTTTTTAGGTATACAGTAAATATAAGCCATTTACAACATTCCACATGTACCTATGGTGATCTGAGATTTTTCTCCTAATTTTAGAAAGTAGCACTATTCTTTTATGAATATTTTAATTTTTGTTGTGACCTTTATAGGGCAGGGAACCCTATTGTTTTTCTACGGATTTTTCATTATTTATTATTTATTATTTATTATTATTATTCTTCTCCGCTGTGTCTGTATGGGCGCAAGAGCCTGAAATTGCCAGGGAAAATCTGACATGGCAGTCTGATAGAAAATCCTGACCGCTACTCAGATTCGAAAATTTGGACCCCGCGTCACCTAGGTGGCGCTATTGCGGAGGTCAACACGTTTTAGTTACTAGCTCCCAAACCGTAGGTCCTATAGTCAAAAACTTCATATGTCCATGATCCTTGGATGATTCTCCATCTTTTTTGTATTGGCCACGCCCATTTCCGCCTAACTAGATTTTTTGCTAGATCGCAAAAAACGCAAAACTTACTTTTAATCACCTATTCATCATTTTTTGTCGAATCAACTTCAAACTTCGTACATGTGATCTATGGACTAAGCTAAGTTGTTGTGATGAAGAAAAATGCAGAAATATTGAAAATTGGGCTAATGACACCATGTCAAAATCAGCGCGCTAGCTAGCACATGTGGTAATTGATGATATCTTCACCATTTCTCAAGATAAACTGATGAGACTCTAGACCCTTATGAAGTATGAGCGGTAAGCCCTATCTACCCCATTTTGTTTGGATTCACCAATAGGGGGCGCTAAAGAGTCAAAAAGTTTGTTTGAGCTAAACGGCTTGATGGATTTCCCCAGAACTTGGCACATATGTTAGTCATCGGACCCTTAAGCTACATTTTGAAAATGATTAAAAAGTGGGCGTGGCTTATAGGCTTTAAAATTTTTCGCCCTTTTACTCATGAAAAATATATATTCTAAACAGAAAATTACAATTCTTATCAGTCATAGTGACATCTACAATCACAGAAAATTTTTTGAATTTTGTCCAATAGGTGGCGCTGTGGTACCCCAAAAATATTTTTGGCATGTTTCTCCCCATTTTTTTCGTAAACAAACAAATGATCTCATCCAGTATGTTCATTGAGTCAGTCAAATTTAGATGAGTATTTTAAAAAGTGTTTTAAACTTATGCTAATTAGTAGAAATTTGCATAGTATGTCAAACGTACTTTCGTTAACTCCTCCCGGCCGTCAAACTCAATCACATCACAACTTTCCCTGACAAGAGAGGAGGAGCGGCTGACCAAAAGTTGTGAAGGGATTTTGGATAATTTGCTTATTTTTTTTAATATGATTTTTTAAAATAATTTTTTGGGAATGAAAAAGTTTTTTTAGCGTAACTTCAAAAGATTTTGACAATTTTCAAAGCTGTTCATAACAGCCATACCTAAGGTCAATTCAAGTGTATGTCCTGGTTTTCAACTTGATTAAACAATAGGGGGCGCTATAACTGGGAAGAAATTATACTGCTGAACTGGCTAAATGGATCTGCACGAAACTTAGTGGTTATCATCACTATAGAGTCTTAAGACCACAATATCAATATGGTAATGATTGATCAAAGTGGGCGTGGTTTATGATCATTTAAAATTTCAAATTTGAAAAATTTCCTAAAAATCACTATTTGCATGTAACAGGCTAAGATTTCCAGATTGTCTTAACTGGATAGGCTAGAGCTTAGGTCACGAAAGCCGCAGCTCCACGAAGAGGTGTGCGCTTTATATTTACGAAAATAAATTTTTAGGCTAGCAATTGTAGCGCAAATTCTGTTCTCACAATCTTCTTGTAATTTGCCAAAAAGTTCACTCTTAGGTGGTTTATGAAACAAAAAAAATGTCGTCTTGATTTGAGCTCCCCCTAGTGTTTAATTGTAGGACATATTTTTGTCTACAGCCACTAATGCAAATATTATTTTATTGTAAGTACAGTTTTACATTTATGACCCCATCAAAAATATGAGAAGAATTCTCACATCACAGAAGCAACCTGGGAATATTTTGAGATTTCTATACAAAAGCATAGATTTTTAATGAATTTTTAACTTTTTACCAGTTTTTCTGTATAGTTGGACAACAAAGTAATTAATATTTGTTTTAGAAAGCTTTTTAGGTATACAGTAAATATAAGCCATTTACAACATTCCACATGTACCTATGGTGATCTGAGATTTTTCTCCTAATTTTAGAAAGTAGCACTATTTTTTTATGAATATTTTAATTTTTGTTGTGACCTTTATAGTTATATTTCCCAATTTTTTCTTCAAAAAAGCTTTGAGTCTACTGATTTAAAAACAACATCATAGTATTCCGCATGTTAACACTGCCATGTGAGAATATTTTGGTAATTTTAGGATGATTTGTGTATTTTTCATGATTTTTTAAAACATTTGGTCAGTAAGTCACAAAATGAAACTCATAGTTTTTGTTGAAAATCTTTTAAATCTAAAGACATTATCAAGGATTTATGCTATTTGTAATATTCCGTTGATGTATAGATATTGTTTGATAATCTCACTCATTAAATCTTCACGTTCTTTAATAAGGAAACAGTGGAATTCCATTGTAACCACGATTGAGAAGTCAGCCATGCCTCTGAAAGATATGTGTATAGGCTTTGCCGGTTTAATGACGTATCCTGAGTGTTAGTTTCATTGCGCCGGTTGAAGTGAGCTGACGGGACGCCGGCGGGAGAACGTGTTTTTGGGGCTGGACCGCGTGAGGACTGGCGAAGTTGAGGGCGGGGCGGGTGGGCGACTGGCGCTGGGGGCTTGGAACCCGTTGATAACTGCTTGCAGTTCTAGTTTATTATTAGGGTTCCAAGCCCAAAGGGCAGGGAACCCTATTGTTTTTCTACGGATTTTTCATTATTTATTATTTATTATTTATTATTATTATTCTTCTCCGCTGTGTCTGTATGGGCGCAAGAGCCTGAAATTGCCAGGGAAAATCTGACATGGCAGTCTGATAGAAAATCCTGACCGCTACTCAGGTTCGAGAATTTGGACGCCGTGTCACCTAGGTGGCGCTATTGCGGAGGTCAACACGTTTGAGCTACTAGCTCCCAAACCGTAGGTCCTACAGTCAAAAACTTTATATGTACATGATCCTTGATTGATTCTCCATCTTTTTTGTATTGGCCACGCCCATTTCCGCCTAACTAGATTTTTTGCTATATCGCAAAAAATGCAAAACTTAGTTTTAATCACCTATTCGACATTTTTCGTCGAATCAACTTCAACCTTCGTACATATGATCTGTGGACTAAGGTAAGTTGTTGTGATGAAGAAAAATGCAGAAATATTGAAAATTGGGCTAATGACACCATGTCAAAATCAGTGCGCTAGCTAGCACATGTGGTAATTGATGATATCTTCACCATTTCTCAAGATAAATTGATGAGACTCTAGACCCTTATGAAGGATGAGCGGTAAGCCCTATCTACCCCATTTTGTTTGGATTCACCAATAGGGGGCGCTAAAGAGTCAAAAAGCTTGTTCCAGCTAAACGGCTTGATGGATTTCCACAGAACTTGGCAGATATGTTAATCATCGGACCCTTAAGCTATATTTTGAAAATGATTAAAAAGTGGGCGTGGCTTATAGGCTTTAAAAATTTTCGCCCTTTTACTCATGAAAAATACATATTCTATACAGAAAATTACAATTCATATCAGTCATAGTGACATCTACAATCACAGAAAATTTTTTGAATTTTGTCCAATAGGTGGCGCTGTGGTACCCCAAAAATATTTTTGGCATGTTTCTCCCCATTTCTTTTGTAAAAAAACAAATGATCTCATCCAGTGTGTTCATTGAGTCAGTCAAATTTAGATGAGTATTTTAAAAAATGTTTTAAACTTATGCAAATTAGTAGAAATTTGCATAGTAAGTCCAGCGTACTTTCGTTAACTCCTCCCGGCCGTCAAACTCAATCACATCACAACTTTCCCTGACAAGAGAGGAGGAGCGGCTGACCAAAAGATGTGAAGGGATTTTGGATAATTTGCTTATTTTTTTTAATATGATTTTTTTAAATAATTTTTTGGGAATGAAAAAGTTTTTTTAGCATAACTTCAAAAGATTTTGACATTTTTCAAAGCTGTTCATAACAGCCATACCTAAGGTCAATTCATGTGTATGTCCTGGTTTTCAACTTGATTAAACAATAGGGGGCGCTATAACTGGGAAGCAATTATACTGCTTAACCGGCTAAATGGATCTGCACGAAACTTAGTGGTTGTCATCACTATAGAGGCTTAAGACTACATTATCAATATGGTAATGATTGATCAAAGTGGGCGTGGTTTATGATCATTTAAAATTTCAAATTTGAAAAATTTCCTAAAAATCACTATTTGCATGTAAGAGGCTAAGATTTCCAGATTGTGTTAACTGGATAGGCTAGAGCTTATGTCACGAAAGCCGCAGCTCCACAAAGAGGTTTGCGCTTTATATTTACAAAAATACATTTTTAGGCTAGCAATTGTAGCGCAAATTCTGTTCTCATAATCTTCTGGTAATTTGTCACAAAGTTCACTCTTAGGTGGTTTATGAAATAAAAAAAATGTCGTCTTGATTTGAGCTCCCCCTAGTGTTTAATTATAGGACATATTTTTTTCTACAGCCACTAATTCAAATATTATTTTATTGTAAGTACAGTTTTACATTTATGACCCCAACAAAAATATAAGAAGAATTCTCACATCACAGAGGCAAGCTAGGAATATTTTGAGATTTCTGTACAAAAACATAGATTTTTAATGAATTTTTAACTTTTTACCAGTTTTTCTGTATAGTTGGACAACAACGTAATTAATTTTTGTTAGAAAGCTTTTTAGGTATACAGTAAATATAAGCCATTTACAACATTCCACATGTACCTATGGTGATCTGAGATTTTTCTCCTAATTTTAGAAAGTAGCACTATTCTTTTATGAATATTTTAATTTTTGTTGTGACCTTTATAGTTATATTTCCCAATTTTTCTTCAAAAAAGCTTTGAGTCTACTGATTTAAAAACAACATCATATTATTCCGCATGTTAACACTGCCATGTGAGAATATTTTGGTAATTTTATGATGATTTATGTATTTTTCATGATTTTTTAAAACATTTGGTCAGTAAGTCCCAAAATGAAACTCGTAGTTTTTGTTGAAAATCTTTTAAATCTAAAGACATTATCAAGTATTGATGTTATTTGTAATATTCTGTTGATGTATAGATCATTGTTTGATAATCTCACTCATTAAATCTTCACGTTCTTTAATAAGCAAACAGTGGAATTCCATTGTAATCACGATAGAGAAGTCAGCCATGCCTCTGAAAGATATGTGTATAGAGCTCCGGGAGTTGACGTCACTTCTCCCGGCATGCAACAGTTCAAATCAAAACGGCGCCATTTTGGCATGCAGAAGCCGGCAGCTGGACTATATGTTATTGTCAGAAAACTCAATCAAACGGGAAATATGGTAGATTCCTGTTGTGCCCCAGGATGCAGAACAGACGCGGACGACATAAGGAATGAGCCATCTACAGGATTCCCCAGGATCCGGAGCGCCACAAACGTTGGATCATTGTAATAAAACGCGCTAGTGACCGGGCGAAAATGAAGCTGTGGGATCCCGAGAGTAAAGGATTTTGCTTAAGCAGCGACCGCTTCATATCAGGTACTTAAACCAACGTTTCCTCAACTGTGTATGGTATTTATTTTAAATGCTTTTAATATGATTCTTAGTGGGCTTCCTAAACTTATTTTGGCGTGGCTTTTTCTGTCTTATTACTCATAGCAACAAGTAAACATCACGTAAAACGTTGCCTCGTTAGTTCTGCGTGCTGCCGTTTACGTGTTTTATGATCACAGCAATTAACCGGCTAAGCTGTATTTCATTTTTAAGCAATGGTTGATCAGATCACACATAAAAAGCACTTTGGATTGCTATTATCTGTCTCACCGAGACTACTTACGTGTAAATCTGTTATTTGTCCGTCCATCCATCCATTTTCATCCGCGTATCCGGAGTCGGGTTGCGGGGGCAGTAGCATGACTTCCCTCTCCCCAGCCGCCGGAGCACCGCGGTGCCGGACCCAGTTCCTCCGGGTAAATCCCAAGGGGTTCCCCGGTCGGTCCGGTGTTGTGCCGGTATGAAGTCTGCTCTGACAGCTTCTGGCGTCGGAGCGGGCAGTAGAGTCGAGAGTCCCAGACCTTCTCCCCAGCTCCTCCGGCCGGGGGAATCCCAAGGGGTTCCCCGGTCGGTCCGGTGTTGTGCCGGTATGAAGTCTGCTCTGACAGCTTCTGGCGTCGGAGCGGGCAGTAGAGTCGAGAGTCCCAGACCTTCTCCCCAGCTCCTCCGGCCGGGGGAATCCCAAGGGGTTCCCCGGTCAGGTCCGGTGTTGTGCCGGTAAGAAGGCGGCTCCGACAGCTTCTGGCGTTTTTAAAAAGTATCCCAGGGGCACGGTAAGGGTCGGAGATGTTTAGTCTATTTAATTTCTGACTATATAAAACGATTTCTTCTGTTTTAAAGTGTGAAGTAAACTCCGACGAAGTAAAATCCAAGCGGATCCCGTTCATGTTCGTGGTTACATCCGTGTTTGTTTACCTTTTTTTGCATGCCAAAATGGCGTCCACTAACTGAGAGTCACGTGGGGTCCGGAGCTCTATAGGCTTTGCAGGTTTAATGACGTATCCTGAGTGTTACTTTCATTGCGCCGGTTGAAGTGAGCTGACGGGACGCCGGCGGGAGAAGGTGTTTTTGGGGCGGGACCGCGTGAGGACTGGCGAAGTTGAGGGCGGGGCCGGGTGGGCGACTGGCGCTGGTGGCTTGGAACCCGTTGATAACTGCTTGCAGTTCTAGTTTATTATTAGGGTTCCAAGCCCAAAGGGCAGGGAACCCTATTGTTTTTCTACGGATTTTTCATTATTTATTATTTATTATTTATTATTATTATTCTTCTCCGCTGTGTCTGTATGGGCGCAAGAGCCTGAAATTGCCAGGGAAAATCTGACATGGCAGTCTGATAGAAAATCCTGACCGCTACTCAGGTTCGAGAATTTGGACCCCGCGTCACCTAGGTGGCGCTATTGCGGAGGTCAACACGTTTTAGTTACTAGCTCCCAAACCGTAGGTCCTATAGTCAAAAACTTTATATGTCCATGATCCTTGGATGATTCTCCATCTTTTTTGTATTGGCCACGCCCATTTCCGCCTAACTAGATTTTTTGCTAGATCGCAAAAAATGCAAAACTTAGTTTTAATCACCTATTCGTCATTTTTCGTCGAATCAACTTCAAACTTTGTACATATGATCTATGGACTAAGATAAGTTGTTGTGATGCAGAAAAACGCAGAAATATTGAAAATTGGGCTAATGACAACATGTCAAAATCAGTGCGCTAGCTATCACATGTGCTAATTGATGATATCTTCACCATATCTCAAGATAAAGTGATGAGACTCTAGACCCTTATGAAGTATGAGCGGTAAGCCCTATCTTCCCCATTTTGTTCGGATTCACCAAAAGGGGGCGCTAAAGAGGCAAAAAGTTAGTTTGAGCTAAACGGCTTGATGGATTTCCACAGAACTTGGCACATATGTTAATCATCAGACCTTTAAGCTATATTTTGAAAATGATTAAAAAGTGGGCGTGGCTTATAGGCTTTAAAAATTTTCGCCCTTTAACTGATGAAAAATACATATTCTATACAGAAAGTTACAAATTTTATCAGTCATAGTGACATCTACAATCACAGATATAAATTTGAATTTTGTCCAATAGGTGGCGCTGTTGTACCCCAAAAAAGGTTTTGGCATGTCTCTCCTCAATGTTTTAGTAAAAAAACAAATGGGCTCATCCAGTATGTTCATTGAGTCAGTCAAATTTAGATGAGTATTTTAAAAAATAATTTAAACTTATGCTAATTAGTAGAAATTTGCATAGTAAGTCAAACGTACTTTCGTTAACTCCTCCCGGCCGTCAAACTCAATCACATCACAACTTTGCCTGACAAGAGGGGGGGAGCGGCTGACCAAAAGTTGTGAAGGGATTTTGGATAATTTGCTTATTTTTTTTAATATGATTTTTTTAAATAATTTTTTGGGAATGAAAAAGTTTTTTTAGCGTAACTTCAAAAGATTTTGACATTTTTCAAAGCTGTTCATAACACTCATACCTAAGGTCAATTCAAGTGTATGTCCTGGTTTTCAACTTGATTAAACAATAGGGGGCGCTATAACTGGGAAGAAATTATACTGCTCAACCAGCTAAATGGATCTGCACGAAACTTAGTGGTTGTCATCACTATAGAGTCTTAAGACTACATTATCAATATGGTAATGATTGATCAAAGTGGGCGTGGTTTACGATCATTTAAAATTTCAAATTTGAAAAATTTCCTAAAAATCACTATTTGCATGTAAGAGGCTAAGATTTCCAGATTGTGGTTACTGGATAGGCTAGAGCTTATGTCACGATAGCCGCAGCTCCACAAAGAGGTTTGCGCTTTATATTAACAAAAATACATTTTTACGCTAGCAAGTGTGGCACAAATTCTGTTCTCACAATCTTCTTGTAATTTACCACAAAGTTCACTCTTAGGTGGTTTATGAAACAAAAAAAATGTCGTCTTGATTTGAGCTCCCCCTAGTGTTCAATTATAGGACATATTTTTGTCTACAGCCACTAATGCAAATATTATTTTATTGTAAGAAAAGTTTTACATTTATGATCTTACAAAAATATGACCACAATACACACGTCACAGAGGCAATCTGGGAATATTTTGAGATTTTTGTACAAAAGCATTGATTTTTAATGAATTTTTTACTTTTTGCCAGTTATTTTGTATAGTTGGACAACAACGTAATTAATTTTTGTTAGAAAGCTTTTTAGGTATACAGTAAATATAAGCCATTTACAACATTCCACATGTACCTATGGTTATCTGAGATTTTTCTCCTAATTTTAGAAAGTAGCACTATTTTTTTATGAATATTTTAATTTTTGTTGTGACCTTTATAGTTATATTTCCCAATTTTTCTTTAAAAAAGCTTTGAGTCTACTGATTTAAAAACAACATCATATTATTCCGCATGTTACCACTGCCATGTGAGAATATTTTGGTAATTTTAGGATGAGTTGTGTATTTTTCATGATTTTTTTAAACATTTGGTCAGCAAGTCACAAAATGAAACTCATTGTTTTTGTTGAAAATCTATTAAATCTAAACACATTATAAAGTATTTATGTTATTTGTAACATTCTGTTGATGTATAGATTATTGTTTAATAATCTCACTCATTAAATCTTCACGTTCTTTAATAAGGAAACAGTGGAATTCCATTGTAATCACGATTGAGAAGTCAGCCATGCCTCTGAAAGATATGTGTATAGGCTTAGCCGGTTTAATGACGTATCCTGAGTGTTAGTTTCATTGCGCCGGTTGAAGTGAGCTGACGGGACGCCGGCGGGAGAACGTGTTTTTGGGGCGGGACCGCGTGAGGACTGGCGAAGTTGAGGGCGGGGCGGGTGGGCGACTGGCGCTGGTGGCTTGGAACCCGTTGATAACTGCTTGCAGTTCTAGTTTATTATTATTCTTCTCCGCTAAAACTATATGGGCGCAAGAGCCTGAAATTGTCAGGGAAAATCTGACATGGCAGTCTGATAGAAAATCCTGACCGCTACTCAGATTCGAAAATTTGGTCCCCGCGTCACCTAGGTGGCGCTATTGCGGAGGTCAACACGTTTCAGCTACTAGCTCCCAAACCGTAGGTCCTACAGTCAAAAACTTTATATGTACATGATCCTTGGATGATTCCCCATCTTTTTTGTATTGGCCACGCCCATTTCCGCCTAACTAGATTTTTTGCTAGATCGCAAAAAATGCAAAACTTAGTTTTAATCACCTATTCGTCATTTTTCGTCGAATCAACTTCAAACTTCGTACATATGATCTATGGACTAAGATAAGTTGTTGTGATGCAGAAAAACGCAGAAATATTGAAAATTGGGCTAATGACACCATGTCAAAATCAGTGCGCTAGCTAGCACATGTGCTAATTGATGATATCTTCACCATATCTCAAGATAAAGTGATGAGACTCTAGACCCTTATGAAGTATGAGCGGTAAGCCCTACCTTCCCCATTTTGTTTGGATTCACCAAAAGGGGGCGCTAAAGAGTCAAAAAGTTAGTTTGAGCTAAACGGCTTGATGGATTTCCACAGAACTTGGCACATATGTTAATCATTGGAACCTTAAGCTATATTTTGAAAGTGATTAAAAAGTGGGCGTGGCTTATAGGCTTTAAAAAATTTTGCCCTTTAACTGATGAAAAATACATATTCTATACAGAAAGTTACAAATCATATCAGTCATAGTGACATCTACAATCACAGAAAAAAGTTTGAATTTTGTCCAATAGTTGGCGCTGTTGTACCCCAAAAATGTTTTTGGCATGTTTCTCCTCAATATTTTAGTAAACAAGCAAATGGTCTCATCCAGTATGTTCATTGACTCAGTCAAATTAAGATGAGTATTTTAAAAAATGTTTTAAACTTATGCTAATTAGTAGAAATTTGCATAGTAAGTCAAACGTACTTTCGTTAACTCCTCCCGGCCGTCAAACCCAATCACATCACAACTTTGCCTGACAAGAGAGGAGGAGCGGCTGACCAAACGATCTGAAGGGATTTTAGATAATTTGCTTACTTTTTTAAATATGAATTTTTAAAATATTTTTTTGGGAATGAAAAAGTTTTTTTAGCATAACTTCAAAATATTTGGACATTTTTCAAAGCTGTTCATAACATACAAACCTAAGGTCAATTCAAGTGTATGTCTTGATTTTCACCTTGATTAAACAATAGGGGGCGCTATAAATAGCAATACATTATACTGCTGACCTGGTTAAATGGATCTGCACGAAACTTAGTGGTTGTCATCATTGTAGAGTCTTAAGACTACATTATCAATATGGTAATGATTGATCAATGTGGGCGTGGTTTATGATCATTTAAAATTTCAAATTTGAAAAATTTCCTAAAAATCATTATTTTCATGTAAGAAGCTACGTTTTCCAGATTATGTTAACTGGATAGCCATGAGCTTAGATAATGAAAACCGCAGCTCCACGAAGATGTTTGCGCTTTAAATTTACAAAAATACATTTTTAGGCTAGCAATTGTAGCGCAAATTCTGTTTTCACAATCTTCTTGACATTTGCCACAAAGTTCACTCTTAGGTGGTTTATGAAACAAAAAAAATGTCGTCTTGATTTGAGCTCCCCCTTGTGTTTAATTATAGGACATATTTTTGTCTACAGCAACTAACGCAAATATTATTTTATTGTAGGTACAATTTTACATTTATGACCCCAACAAAAATATAAAAAGAATTCTCACATCACAGAGGCAATCTCGGAATATTTTGAGATTTTTGTACAAAAGCATTGATTTTTAATGAATTTTTTACTTTTTGCCAGTTTTTTGTATAGTTTCACAAAAAGTAACTAATTTTTGTAAGAACGTTTTTTTAGGTACAAAGTAAATATAACATATTTATAACATTCCACATGTGCCTATGGTGATCTGAGATTTTTCTATAAATTTTAGAAAGTAGCACTATTTTTTTATGAATATTTTAATTTTGACTGTGACCCTTACAGTTATATTTACTGATTTTTCTTCAAAAAAGCTTTGAGTCTACTGATTTAAAAACAACATCATATTATTCCACATGTCAACACTGCCATGTGAGAATATTTTGGTAATTTTATGATGAGTTATGTATTTTTCATGATTTTTTGAAACATTTGGTCAGTAAGTCACAAAATGAAACTCATTGTTTTTGTTGAAAATCAATTAAATCTAAAGACATTATCAAGTATTTATGTTGTTTGTAATATTCTGTTGATGTATAGATTATTGTTTGATAATCTCACTCATTAAATCTTCACGTTCTTTAATAAGGAAACAGTGGAATTCCATTGTAATCACGATTGAGAAGTCAGCCATGCCTCTGAAAGATGTGTATAGGCTTTGCAGGTTTAATGACGTATCCTGAGTGTTACTTTCATTGCGCCGGTTGAAGGGAGCTGACGGGACGCCGGCGGGAGAACGTGTTTTTGGGGCGGGACCGCGTGAGGACCGGCGAAGTTGAGGGCGGGGCGGGTGGGCGACTGGCGCTGGGGGCTTGGAACCCGTTGATAACTGCTTGCAGTTCTAGTTTATTAGGGTTCCAAGCCCAAAGGGCAGGGAACCCTATTGTTTTTCTACGGATTTTTCATTATTTATTATTTATTATTTATTATTATTATTCTTCTCCGCTGTGTCTGTATGGGCGCAAGAGCCTGAAATTGCCAGGGAAAATCTGACATGGCAGTCTGATAGAAAATCCTGACCGCTACTCAGATTCGAAAATTTGGACCCCGCGTCACCTAGGTGGCGCTATTGCGGAGGTCAACACGTTTTAGTTACTAGCTCCCAAACCGTAGGTCCTATAGTCAAAAACTTCATATGTCCATGATCCTTGGATGATTCTCCATCTTTTTTGTATTGGCCACGCCCATTTCCGCCTAACTAGATTTTTTGCTAGATCGCAAAAAACGCAAAACTTACTTTTAATCACCTATTCATCATTTTTTGTCGAATCAACTTCAAACTTCGTACATGTGATCTATGGACTAAGCTAAGTTGTTGTGATGAAGAAAAATGCAGAAATATTGAAAATTGGGCTAATGACACCATGTCAAAATCAGCGCGCTAGCTAGCACATGTGGTAATTGATGATATCTTCACCATTTCTCAAGATAAACTGATGAGACTCTAGACCCTTATGAAGTATGAGCGGTAAGCCCTATCTACCCCATTTTGTTTGGATTCACCAATAGGGGGCGCTAAAGAGTCAAAAAGTTTGTTTGAGCTAAACGGCTTGATGGATTTCCCCAGAACTTGGCACATATGTTAGTCATCGGACCCTTAAGCTACATTTTGAAAATGATTAAAAAGTGGGCGTGGCTTATAGGCTTTAAAATTTTTCGCCCTTTTACTCATGAAAAATATATATTCTAAACAGAAAATTACAATTCTTATCAGTCATAGTGACATCTACAATCACAGAAAATTTTTTGAATTTTGTCCAATAGGTGGCGCTGTGGTACCCCAAAAATATTTTTGGCATGTTTCTCCCCATTTTTTTCGTAAACAAACAAATGATCTCATCCAGTATGTTCATTGAGTCAGTCAAATTTAGATGAGTATTTTAAAAAGTGTTTTAAACTTATGCTAATTAGTAGAAATTTGCATAGTATGTCAAACGTACTTTCGTTAACTCCTCCCGGCCGTCAAACTCAATCACATCACAACTTTCCCTGACAAGAGAGGAGGAGCGGCTGACCAAAAGTTGTGAAGGGATTTTGGATAATTTGCTTATTTTTTTTTATATGATTTTTTAAAATAATTTTTTGGGAATGAAAAAGTTTTTTTAGCGTAACTTCAAAAGATTTTGACAATTTTCAAAGCTGTTCATAACAGCCATACCTAAGGTCAATTCAAGTGTATGTCCTGGTTTTCAACTTGATTAAACAATAGGGGGCGCTATAACTGGGAAGAAATTATACTGCTGAACTGGCTAAATGGATCTGCACGAAACTTAGTGGTTATCATCACTATAGAGTCTTAAGACCACAATATCAATATGGTAATGATTGATCAAAGTGGGCGTGGTTTATGATCATTTAAAATTTCAAATTTGAAAAATTTCCTAAAAATCACTATTTGCATGTAACAGGCTAAGATTTCCAGATTGTCTTAACTGGATAGGCTAGAGCTTAGGTCACGAAAGCCGCAGCTCCACGAAGAGGTGTGCGCTTTATATTTACGAAAATAAATTTTTAGGCTAGCAATTGTAGCGCAAATTCTGTTCTCACAATCTTCTTGTAATTTGCCAAAAAGTTCACTCTTAGGTGGTTTATGAAACAAAAAAAATGTCGTCTTGATTTGAGCTCCCCCTAGTGTTTAATTGTAGGACATATTTTTGTCTACAGCCACTAATGCAAATATTATTTTATTGTAAGTACAGTTTTACATTTATGACCCCATCAAAAATATGAGAAGAATTCTCACATCACAGAAGCAACCTGGGAATATTTTGAGATTTCTATACAAAAGCATAGATTTTTAATGAATTTTTAACTTTTTACCAGTTTTTCTGTATAGTTGGACAACAAAGTAATTAATATTTGTTTTAGAAAGCTTTTTAGGTATACAGTAAATATAAGCCATTTACAACATTCCACATGTACCTATGGTGATCTGAGATTTTTCTCCTAATTTTAGAAAGTAGCACTATTTTTTTATGAATATTTTAATTTTTGTTGTGACCTTTATAGTTATATTTCCCAATTTTTTCTTCAAAAAAGCTTTGAGTCTACTGATTTAAAAACAACATCATAGTATTCCGCATGTTAACACTGCCATGTGAGAATATTTTGGTAATTTTAGGATGATTTGTGTATTTTTCATGATTTTTTAAAACATTTGGTCAGTAAGTCACAAAATGAAACTCATAGTTTTTGTTGAAAATCTTTTAAATCTAAAGACATTATCAAGGATTTATGCTATTTGTAATATTCCGTTGATGTATAGATATTGTTTGATAATCTCACTCATTAAATCTTCACGTTCTTTAATAAGGAAACAGTGGAATTCCATTGTAACCACGATTGAGAAGTCAGCCATGCCTCTGAAAGATATGTGTATAGGCTTTGCCGGTTTAATGACGTATCCTGAGTGTTAGTTTCATTGCGCCGGTTGAAGTGAGCTGACGGGACGCCGGCGGGAGAACGTGTTTTTGGGGCTGGACCGCGTGAGGACTGGCGAAGTTGAGGGCGGGGCGGGTGGGCGACTGGCGCTGGGGGCTTGGAACCCGTTGATAACTGCTTGCAGTTCTAGTTATTATTATTCTTCTCCGCTGTGTCTGTATGGGCGCAAGAGCCTGAAATTGCCAGGGAAAATCTGACATGGCAGTCTGATAGAAAATCCTGACCGCTACTCAGGTTCGAGAATTTGGACCCCGTGTCACCTAGGTGGCGCTATTGCGGAGGTCAACACGTTTCAGCTACTAGCTCCCAAACCGTAGGTCCTACAGTCAAAAACTTTATATGTACATGATCCTTGATTGATTCTCCATCTTTTTTGTATTGGCCACGCCCATTTCCGCCTAACTAGATTTTTTGCTATATCGCAAAAAATGCAAAACTTAGTTTTAAACACCTATTCGACATTTTTCGTCGAATCAACTTCAACCTTCGTACATATGATCTGTGGACTAAGGTAAGTTGTTGTGATGAAGAAAAATGCAGAAATATTGAAAATTGGGCTAATGACACCATGTCAAAATCAGTGCGCTAGCTAGCACATGTGGTAATTGATGATATCTTCACCATTTCTCAAGATAAATTGATGAGACTCTAGACCCTTATGAAGGATGAGCGGTAAGCCCTATCTACCCCATTTTGTTTGGATTCACCAATAGGGGGCGCTAAAGAGTCAAAAAGCTTGTTCCAGCTAAACGGCTTGATGGATTTCCACAGAACTTGGCAGATATGTTAATCATCGGACCCTTAAGCTATATTTTGAAAATGATTAAAAAGTGGGCGTGGCTTATAGGCTTTAAAAATTTTCGCCCTTTTACTCATGAAAAATACATATTCTATACAGAAAATTACAATTCATATCAGTCATAGTGACATCTACAATCACAGAAAATTTTTTGAATTTTGTCCAATAGGTGGCGCTGTGGTACCCCAAAAATATTTTTGGCATGTTTCTCCCCATTTCTTTTGTAAAAAAACAAATGATCTCATCCAGTGTGTTCATTGAGTCAGTCAAATTTAGATGAGTATTTTAAAAAATGTTTTAAACTTATGCAAATTAGTAGAAATTTGCATAGTAAGTCCAGCGTACTTTCGTTAACTCCTCCCGGCCGTCAAACTCAATCACATCACAACTTTCCCTGACAAGAGAGGAGGAGCGGCTGACCAAAAGATGTGAAGGGATTTTGGATAATTTGCTTATTTTTTTTAATATGATTTTTTTAAATAATTTTTTGGGAATGAAAAAGTTTTTTTAGCATAACTTCAAAAGATTTTGACATTTTTCAAAGCTGTTCATAACAGTCATACCTAAGGTCAATTCAAGTGTATGTCCTGGTTTTCAACTTGATTAAACAATAGGGGGCGCTATAACTGGGAAGCAATTATACTGCTTAACCGGCTAAATGGATCTGCACGAAACTTAGTGGTTGTCATCACTATAGAGGCTTAAGACTACATTATCAATATGGTAATGATTGATCAAAGTGGGCGTGGTTTATGATCATTTAAAATTTCAAATTTGAAAAATTTCCTAAAAATCACTATTTGCATGTAAGAGGCTAAGATTTCCAGATTGTGTTAACTGGATAGGCTAGAGCTTATGTCACGAAAGCCGCAGCTCCACAAAGAGGTTTGCGCTTTATATTTACAAAAATACATTTTTAGGCTAGCAATTGTAGCGCAAATTCTGTTCTCATAATCTTCTGGTAATTTGTCACAAAGTTCACTCTTAGGTGGTTTATGAAATAAAAAAAATGTCGTCTTGATTTGAGCTCCCCCTAGTGTTTAATTATAGGACATATTTTTTTCTACAGCCACTAATTCAAATATTATTTTATTGTAAGTACAGTTTTACATTTATGACCCCAACAAAAATATAAGAAGAATTCTCACATCACAGAGGCAAGCTAGGAATATTTTGAGATTTCTGTACAAAAACATAGATTTTTAATGAATTTTTAACTTTTTACCAGTTTTTCTGTATAGTTGGACAACAACGTAATTAATTTTTGTTAGAAAGCTTTTTAGGTATACAGTAAATATAAGCCATTTACAACATTCCACATGTACCTATGGTGATCTGAGATTTTTCTCCTAATTTTAGAAAGTAGCACTATTCTTTTATGAATATTTTAATTTTTGTTGTGACCTTTATAGTTATATTTCCCAATTTTTCTTCAAAAAAGCTTTGAGTCTACTGATTTAAAAACAACATCATATTATTCCGCATGTTAACACTGCCATGTGAGAATATTTTGGTAATTTTATGATGATTTATGTATTTTTCATGATTTTTTAAAACATTTGGTCAGTAAGTCCCAAAATGAAACTCGTAGTTTTTGTTGAAAATCTTTTAAATCTAAAGACATTATCAAGTATTGATGTTATTTGTAATATTCTGTTGATGTATAGATCATTGTTTGATAATCTCACTCATTAAATCTTCACGTTCTTTAATAAGCAAACAGTGGAATTCCATTGTAATCACGATAGAGAAGTCAGCCATGCCTCTGAAAGATATGTGTATAGAGCTCCGGGAGTTGACGTCACTTCTCCCGGCATGCAACAGTTCAAATCAAAACGGCGCCATTTTGGCATGCAGAAGCCGGCAGCTGGACTATATGTTATTGTCAGAAAACTCAATCAAACGGGAAATATGGTAGATTCCTGTTGTGCCCCAGGATGCAGAACAGACGCGGACGACATAAGGAATGAGCCATCTACAGGATTCCCCAGGATCCGGAGCGCCACAAACGTTGGATCATTGTAATAAAACGCGCTAGTGACCGGGCGAAAATGAAGCTGTGGGATCCCGAGAGTAAAGGATTTTGCTTAAGCAGCGACCGCTTCATATCAGGTACTTAAACCAACGTTTCCTCAACTGTGTATGGTATTTATTTTAAATGCTTTTAATATGATTCTTAGTGGGCTTCCTAAACTTATTTTGGCGTGGCTTTTTCTGTCTTATTACTCATAGCAACAAGTAAACATCACGTAAAACGTTGCCTCGTTAGTTCTGCGTGCTGCCGTTTACGTGTTTTATGATCACAGCAATTAACCGGCTAAGCTGTATTTCATTTTTAAGCAATGGTTGATCAGATCACACATAAAAAGCACTTTGGATTGCTATTATCTGTCTCACCGAGACTACTTACGTGTAAATCTGTTATTTGTCCGTCCATCCATCCATTTTCATCCGCGTATCCGGAGTCGGGTTGCGGGGGCAGTAGCATGACTTCCCTCTCCCCAGCCGCCGGAGCACCGCGGTGCCGGACCCAGTTCCTCCGGGTAAATCCCAAGGGGTTCCCCGGTCGGTCCGGTGTTGTGCCGGTATGAAGTCTGCTCTGACAGCTTCTGGCGTCGGAGCGGGCAGTAGAGTCGAGAGTCCCAGACCTTCTCCCCAGCTCCTCCGGCCGGGGGAATCCCAAGGGGTTCCCCGGTCGGTCCGGTGTTGTGCCGGTATGAAGTCTGCTCTGACAGCTTCTGGCGTCGGAGCGGGCAGTAGAGTCGAGAGTCCCAGACCTTCTCCCCAGCTCCTCCGGCCGGGGGAATCCCAAGGGGTTCCCCGGTCAGGTCCGGTGTTGTGCCGGTAAGAAGGCGGCTCCGACAGCTTCTGGCGTTTTTAAAAAGTATCCCAGGGGCACGGTAAGGGTCGGAGATGTTTAGTCTATTTAATTTCTGACTATATAAAACGATTTCTTCTGTTTTAAAGTGTGAAGTAAACTCCGACGAAGTAAAATCCAAGCGGATCCCGTTCATGTTCGTGGTTACATCCGTGTTTGTTTACCTTTTTTTGCATGCCAAAATGGCGTCCACTAACTGAGAGTCACGTGGGGTCCGGAGCTCTATAGGCTTTGCAGGTTTAATGACGTATCCTGAGTGTTACTTTCATTGCGCCGGTTGAAGTGAGCTGACGGGACGCCGGCGGGAGAAGGTGTTTTTGGGGCGGGACCGCGTGAGGACTGGCGAAGTTGAGGGCGGGGCCGGGTGGGCGACTGGCGCTGGTGGCTTGGAACCCGTTGATAACTGCTTGCAGTTCTAGTTAGGGTTCCAAGCCCAAAGGGCAGGGAACCCTATTGTTTTTCTACGGATTTTTCATTATTAGGGTTCCAAGCCCAAAGGGCAGGGAACCCTATTGTTTTTCTACGGATTTTTCATTATTTATTATTTATTAGGGTTCCAAGCCCAAAGGGCAGGGAACCCTATTGTTTTTCTACGGATTTTTCATTATTAGGGTTCCAAGCCCAAAGGGCAGGGAACCCTATTGTTTTTCTACGGATTTTTCATTATTAGGGTTCCAAGCCCAAAGGGCAGGGAACCCTATTGTTTTTCTACGGATTTTTCATTATTATTTATTATTCTTCTCCGCTACGTTTGTATGGGGGCAGGAGCCAGAAATTGCCAGGAAAAATCTGACATGGCAGTCTGATACAAAATCCTGACCGCTACTCAGATTCGAAAATTTGGATCCCGCGTCACCTAGGTGGCGCTATTGCGGAGGTCAACACGTTTCAGCTACTAGCTCCCAAACCGTAGGTCCTACAGTCATAAACTTTATATGTACATGATCCTTGGGTGATTCTCCATCTTTTTTGTATTGGCCACGCCCATTTCCGCCTAACTAGATTTTTTGCTAGATCGCAAAAAACTCAAAACTTACTTTTAATCACCTATTCGTCATTTTTCGTCGAATCAACTTCAAACTTCGTACATATGATCTATGGACTAAGATAAGTTGTGGTGATGAAGAAAAATGCAGAAATATTGAAAATTGGGCTAATGACACCATGTCAAAATCAGTGTGCTAGCTAGCACATGTGGTAATTGATGATATCTTCACCATTTCTCAAGATAAATTGATGAGACTCTACACCCTTATGAAGTATGAGCGGTAAGCCCTATCTACCCGATTTTGTGTGGATTCACCAATAGGGGGCGCTAAAGAGTCAAAAAGTTTGTTTCAGCTAAACGGCTTGATGGATTTCCACAGAACTTGGCACATATGTTAATCATCGGACCCTTAAGCTATATTTTGAAAATGATTAAAAAGTGGGCGTGGCTTATAGGCTATAAATAGGCTTTAAACGTTTTCGCCCATTTACTCCTGAAAAATACATATTCTATACAGAAAATTACAATTCATATCAGTCATAATGACATCTACAATCACAGAAAATTTTTTGAATTTTGTCCAATAGGTGGCGCTGTGGTACCCCAAAAATGTTTTTGGCATGTTTCTCCCCATTACTTTCGTAAAAAAACAAATGATCTCATCCAGTATGTTCATTGAGTCAGTCAAATTTAGATGAGTATTTTAAAAAATGTTTTAAACTTATGCAAATTAGTAGAAATTTGCATAGTAAGTCCAACGTACTTTCGTTAACTCCTCCCGGCCGTCAAACTCAATCACATCACATCTTTCCCTGACAAGAGAGGAGGAGCGGCTGACCAAAAGATGTGAAGGGATTTTGGATAATTTGCTTATTTTTTTTTATATGATTTTTTTTTTAAATTTTGGAGAATGAAAAAGTTTTTTTAGAGTAACTTCAAAAGATTTTGACATTTTTCAAAGCTGTTCATAACAGTCATACCTAAGGTCAATTCAAGTGTATGTCCTGGTTTTCAACTTGATTAAACAATAGGGGGCGCTATAACTGGGAAGAAATTATACTGCTGAACTGGCTAAATGGATCTGCACGAAACTTAGTGGTTGTCATCACTATAGAGTCTTAAGATTACATTATCAATATGGTAATGATTTATCAAAGTGGGCGTGGCTTATGATCATTTAAAATTTCAAATTTGAAAAATTTCCTAAAAATCATTATTTGCATGTAAGAGGCTAAGATTTCCAGATTGTGTTAGCTGGATAGGCTAGAGCTTATGTCACGAAAGCCGCAGCTCCATGTTGAGGTTTACGCTTTATATTTATGAAAATACATTTTTAGGCTAGCAATTGTAGCGCAAATTCTGTTCTCACAACCTTCTTGTAATTTGCTACAAAGTTCACTCTTAGGTGGTTTATGAAACAAAAAAAATGTCGTCTTGATATGAGCTCCCCCTTGTGTTTAATTTTAGGACATATTTTTGTCTACAGACACTAATGCAAATATTATTTTATTGTAAGTACAGTTTTACATTTATGACCCCAACAAAAATATAAAAAGAATTCTCACGTCACAGAGGCAACCTGGGAATATTTTGAGATTTCTGTACAAAAGCATAGATTTTTAATTAATTTTTAACTTTTTACCAGTTTTTCTGTATAGTTGGACAACAACGTAATTAATTTTTGTTAGAAAACTTTTTAGGTATACAGTAAATATAAGCCATTAACAACATTCCACACGTACCTATGGTGATCTGAGATTTTTCTCCTAATTATAGAAAGTAGCACTATTTTTTTATGAATATTTAAATTTTTGTTGTGACCTTTATAGTTATATTTCCTAATTTTTCTTCAAAAAAGCTTTGAGTCAACTGATTTAAAAACAACATCATATTATTCCGCATGTTAACACTGCCATGTGAGAATATTTTGGTAATTTTATGATGATAAATGTATTTTTCATGATTTTTTAAAACAATTGATCAGTAAGTCACAAAATGAAACTCATTGTTTTTGTTGAAAATCTATTAAATCTAAAGACATTATCAAGTCTTTATGTTATTTGTAATATTCTGTTGATGTATAGATGATTGTTTGATAATCTCACTCATTAAATCTTCACGTTCTTTAATAAGGAAACAGTGGAATTCCATTGTAATCACGATTGAGAAGTCAGCCATGCCTCTGAAAGATATGTGTATAGGCTTTGCAGGTTTAATGACGTATCTTGAGTGTTACTTTCATTGCGCCGGTTGAAGTGAGCTGACGGGACGCCGGCGGGAGAACGTGTTTTTGGGGCGGGACCGCGTGAGGACTGGCGAAGTTGAGGGCGGGGCGGGTGGGCGACTGGCGCTGGGGGCTTGGAACCCGTTGATAACTGCTTGCAGTTCTAGTTATTTATTATTCTTCTCCGCTTGATCTTTATGGGGGCAAGAGCCTGAAATTGCCAGGGAAAATCTGACATGGCAGTCTGATAGAAAATCCTGACCGCTACTCAGATTCGAAAATTTGGACCCCGCGTCACCTAGGTGGCGCTATTGCGGAGGTCAACACGTTTCAGCTACTAGCTCCCAAACCGTATGTCGTACAGTCATAAACTTTATATGTACATGATCCTTGGGTGATTCTCCATCTTTTTTGTATTGGCCACGCCCATTTCCGCCTAACTAGATTTTTTGCTAGATCGCAAAAAACGCAAAACTTACTTTTAATCACCTATTCGTCATTTTTCGTCGAATCAACTTCAAACTTCGTACATATGATCTATGGACTAAGATAAGTTGTGGTGATGAAAGAAAAATGCAGAAATATTGAAAATTGGGCTAATGACACCATGTCAAAATCAGTGTGCTAGCTAGCACATGTGGTAATTGATGATATCTTCACCATTTCTCAAGATAAATTTATGAGACTCCAGACCCTTATGAAGTATGAGCGGTAAGCCCTATCTACCCGATTTTGTGTGGATTCACCAATAGGGGGCGCTAAAGAGTCAAAAAGTTTGTTTCAGCTAAACGGCTTGATGGATTTCCACAGAACTTGGCACATATGTTAATCATCGGACCCTTAAGCTATATTTTGAAAATGATTAAAAAGTGGGCGTGGCTTATAGGCTATAAATAGGCTTTAAACGTTTTCGCCCATTTACTCCTGAAAAATACATATTCTATACAGAAAATTACAATTCATATCAGTCATAATGACATCTACAATCACAGAAAATTTTTTGAATTTTGTCCCATAGGTGGCGCTGTGGTACCCCAAAAATATTTTTGGCATGTTTCTCCCCATTACTTTCGTAAAAAAACAAATGATCTCATCCAGTATGTTCATTGAGTCAGTCAAATTTAGATGAGTATTTTAAAAAATGTTTTAAACTTATGCAAATTAGTAGAAATTTGCATAGTAAGTCCAACGTACTTTCGTTAACTCCTCCCGGCCGTCAAACTCAATCACATCACAACTTTCCCTGACAAGAGAGGAGGAGCGGCTGACCAAAAGTTGTGAAGGGATTTTGGATAATTTGCTTATTTTTTTTAATATGATTTTTTAAAATTATTTTTGGGGAATGAAAAAGTTTTTTTAGCGTAACTTCAAAAGATTTTGACATTTTTCAAAGCTGTTCATAACAGTCATACCTAAGGTCAATTCAAGTGTATGTTCTGGTTTTCAACTTGATTAAACAATAGGGGGCGCTATAACTAGGAAGAAATTATACTGCTGAACTGGCTAAATGGATCTGCACGAAACTTAGTGCTTGTCAATAATATAGAGTCTTAAGATTACATTATCAATATGGTAATGATTGATCAAAGTGGGCGTGGTTTATGATCATTTAAAATTTCAAATTTGAAAAATTTCCTAAAAATCATTATTTGCAAGTAAGAGGCTAAGATTTCCAGATTGTGTTAACTGGATAGGCTAGAGCTTATGTCACGAAAGCCGCAGCTCCACGAAGAGGTTTGCGCTTTATATTTATGAAAATACATTTTTAGGCTAGCAATTGTAGCGCAAATTCTTTTCTCACAATCTTCTTGTAATTTGGCAAAAAGTTCACTCTTAGGTGGTTTATGAAATTAAAAAATGTCATCTTGATTTGAGCTCCCCCTTGTGTTTAATTATAGGACTAATTTTTGTGTACAGCCACTAATGCAAATATTATTTTATTGTAAGTACAGTTTTACATTTATGACCCCAACAAAAATATGAGAAGAATTCTCACATCACTGAGGCAACCTGGGAATATTTTGAGATTTCTGTTCAAAAGCATAGATTTTTAATGAATTTTTAACTTTTTACCAGTTTTTCTGTATAGTTGGACAACAACGTAATTAATTTTTGTTAGAAAGCTTTTTAAGTATACAGTAAATATAAGCCATTTACAACATTCCACATGTACCTATGGTGATCTGAGATTTTTCTCCTAATTTTAGAAAGTAGCACTATGTTTTTATGAATATTTTAATTTTTGTTGTGACCTTTATAGTTATATTTCCCAATTTTTCTTCAAAAAAGCTTTGAGTCTACTGATTTAAAAACAACATCATATTATTCCGCATGTTAACACTGCCATGTGAGAATATTTTGGTAATTTTAGGATGATTTATGTATTTTTCATGATTTTTTAAAACATTTGGTCAATAAGTCACAAAATGAAACTCATAGTTTTTGTTGAAAATCTTTTAAATCTAAAGACATTATCAAGTATTTTTGTTATTTGTAATATTCTGTTGATGTATAGATCATTGTTTGATAATCTCACTCATTAAATCTTCACGTTCTTTAATAGGGAAACAGTGGAATTCCATTGTAATCACGATTGAGAAGTCAGCCATGCCTCTGAAAGATTTGTGGATAGGCTTTGCAAGTTTAATGACGTATCCTGAGTGTTACTGTCATTGCGCCGGTTGAAGTGAGCTGACGGGACGCCGGCGGGAGAACGTGTTTTTGGGACGGGACCGCGTGAGGACTGGCGAAGGTGAGGGCGGGGCCGGGTGGGCGACTGGCGCTGGGGGCTTGGAACCCGTTGATAACTGCTTGCAGTTCTAGTTAGGGTTCCAAGCCCAAAGGGCAGGGAACCCTATTGTTTTTCTACGGATTTTTCATTATTTATTATTAGGGTTCCAAGCCCAAAGGGCAGGGAACCCTATTGTTTTTCTACGGATTTTTCATTATTTATTATTTATTATTATTCTTCTCCGCTAAAAGTATATGGGCGCAAGAGCCTGAAATTGCCAGGGAAAATCTGACACGGCAGTCTGATAGAAAATCCTGACCGCTACTCAGATTCGAAAATTTGGACCCCGCGTCACCTAGGTGGCGCTATTGCGGAGGTCAACACGTTTCAGCTACTAGCTCCCAAACCGTAGGTCCTACAGTCAAAAACTTTATATTTACATGATCCTTGGATGATTCCCCATCTTTTTTGTATTGGCCACGCCCATTTCCGCCTAACTAGATTTTTTGCTAGATCGCAAAAAATGCAAAGCTTAGTTTTAATCACCTATTCGTCATTTTTCGTCGAATCAACTTCAAACTTCGTACATATGATCTATGGACTAAGATAAGTTGTTGTGATGCAGAAAAACGCAGAAATATTGAAAATTGGGCTAATGACACCATGTCAAAATCAGTGTGCTAGCTAGCACATGTGCTAATTGATGATATCTTCACCATATCTCAAGATAAAGTGATGAGACTCTAGACCCTTATGAAGTATGAGCGGTAAGCCCTATCTTCCCCATTTTGTTTGGATTCACCAAAAGGGGGCGCTAAAGAGTCAAAAAGTTAGTTTGAGCTAAACGGCTTGATGGATTTCCACAGAACTTGGCACATATGTTAATCATTGGACCCTTAAGCTATATTTTGAAAATGATTAAAAAGTGGGCGTGGCTTATAGGCTTTAAAATTTTTTGCCCTTTAACTGATGAAAAATACATATTCTATACAGAAAGTTACAAATTATATCAGTCATAGTGACATCTACAATCACAGAAAAAAGTTTGAAGTTTGTCCAATAGTTGGCGCTGTTGTACCCCAAAAATGTTTTTGGCATTTTTCTCCTCAATATTTTAGTAAACAAGCAAATGGTCTCATCCAGTATGTTCATTGACTCAGTCAAATTAAGATGAGTATTTTAAAAAATGTCTTAAACTTATGCTAATTAGTAGAAATTTGCATAGTAAGTCAAACGTACTTTCGTTAACTCCTCCCGGCCGTCAAACCCAATCACATCACAACTTTGCCTGACAAGAGAGGAGGAGCGGCTGACCAAACGATCTGAAGGGATTTTGGATAATTTTCTTACTTTTTTAAATATGAATTTTTTAAATATTTTTTGGGGAATGAAAAAGTTTTTTTAGCATAACTTCAAAATATTTGGACATTTTTCAAAGCTGTTCATAACAGTCAAACCTAAGGTCAATTCAAGTGTATGTCTTGATTTTCACCTTGATTAAACAATAGGGGGCGCTATAAATAGCAATACATTATACTGCTGACCTGGTTAAATGGATCTGCACGAAACTTAGTGGTTGTCATCATTGTAGAGTCTTAAGACTACATTATCAATATGGTAATGATTGATCAATGTGGGCGTGGTTTATGATCATTTAAAATTTCAAATTTGAAAAATTTCCTAAAAATCATTATTTTCATGTAAGAAGCTACGTTTTCCAGATTATGTTAACTGGATAGCCATGAGCTTAGATATTGAAAACCGCAGCTCCACGAAGATGTTTGCGCTTTAAATTTACAAAAATACATTTTTAGGCTAGCAATTGTAGCGCAAATTCTGTTTTCACAATCTTCTTGACATTTGCCATAAAGTTCACTCTTAGGTGGTTTATGAAACAAAAAAAAATGTCGTCTTGATTTGAGCTCCCCCTTGTGTTTAATTATAGGACATATTTTTGTCTACAGCAACTAACGCAAATATTATTTTATTGTAGGTACAATTTTACATTTATGACCCCAACAAAAATATAAAAAGAATTCTCACATCACAGAGGCAATCTCGGAATATTTTGAGATTTTTGTACGAAAACATTGATTTTTAATGATTTTTTAACTTTTTGCCAGTTTTTCTGTATAGTTGGACAACAACGTAATTAATTTTTGTTAGAAAGTTTTTTAGGTATACAGTAAATATAAACCAATTACAACATTCAACATGTACCTATGGTGATCTGAGATTTTTCTATAAATTTTAGAAAGTAGCACTATTTTTTTATGAATATTTTAATTTTGACTGTGACCCTTACAGTTATATTTACTGATTTTTCTTCAAAAAAGCTTTGAGTCTACTGATTTAAAAACAACATCATATTATTCCACATGTCAACACTGCCATGTGAGAATATTTTGGTAATTTTATGATGAGTTATGTATTTTTCATGATTTTTTGAAACATTTGGTCAGTAAGTCACAAAATGAAACTCATTGTTTTTGTTGAAAATCAATTAAATCTAAAGACATTATCAAGTATTTATGTTGTTTGTAATATTCTGTTGATGTATAGATTATTGTTTGATAATCTCACTCATTAAATCTTCACGTTCTTTAATAAGGAAACAGTGGAATTCCATTGTAATCACGATTGAGAAGTCAGCCATGCCTCTGAAAGATGTGTATAGGATTTGCAGGTTTAATGACGTATCCTGAGTGTTACTTTCATTGCGCCGGTTGAAGTGAGCTGACGGGACGCCGGCGGGAGAACGTGTTTTTGGGGCGGGACCGCGTGAGGACTGGCGAAGGTGAGGGCGGGGCCGGGTGGGCGACTGGCGCTGGGGGCTTGGAACCCGTTGATAACTGCTTGCAGTTCTAGTTTATTATTTATTATTATTATTCTTCTCCGCTGTGTCTGTATGGGCGCAAGAGCCTGAAATTGCCAGGGAAAATCTGACATGGCAGTCTGATAGAAAATCCTGACCGCTACTCAGATTCGAAAATTTGGACCCCGCGTCACCTAGGTGGCGCTATTGCGGAGGTCAACACGTTTTAACTACTAGCTCCCAAACCGTAGGTCCTATAGTCAAAAACTTTATATGTCCATGATCCTTGGATGATTCTCCATCTTTTTTGTATTGGCCACGCCCATTTCCGCCTAACTAGATTTTTTGCTAGATCGCAAAAAACGCAAAACTTACTTTTAATCACCTATTCATCATTTTTTGTCGAATCAACTTCAAACTTCGTACATGTGATCTATGGACTAAGCTAAGTTGTTGTGATGAAGAAAAATGCAGAAATATTGAAAATTGGGCTAATGACACCATGTCAAAATCAGCGCGCTAGCTAGCACATGTGGTAATTGATGATATCTTCACCATTTCTCAAGATAAACTGATGAGACTCTAGACCCTTATGAAGTATGAGCGGTAAGCCCTATCTACCCCATTTTGTTTGGATTCACCAATAGGGGGCGCTAAAGAGTCAAAAAGTTTGTTTGAGCTAAACGGCTTGATGGATTTCCCCAGAACTTGGCACATATGTTAGTCATCGGACCCTTAAGCTACATTTTGAAAATGATTAAAAAGTGGGCGTGGCTTATAGGCTTCAAAATTTTTCGCCCTTTTACTCATGAAAAATATATATTCTAAACAGAAAATTACAATTCTTATCAGTCATAGTGACATCTACAATCACAGAAAATTTGTTGAATTTGGTCCAATAGGTGGCGCTGTGGTACCCCAAAAATATTTTTGGCATGTTTCTCCCCATTTCTTACGTAAAAAAACAAATAATCTCATCCAGTGTGTTCATTGAGTCAGTCAAATTTAGATGAGTATTTTAAAAAATGTTTTAAACTTATGCAAATTAGCAGAAATGTGCATAGTAAGTCCAACGTACTTTCGTTAACTCCTCCCAGCCGTCAAACTCAATCACATCACAACTTTCCCTGACAAGAGAGGAGGAGCGGCTGACCAAAAGATGTGAAGGGATTTTGGATAATTTGCTTATTTTTTTTATTATGATTTTTTTAAATCATTTTTTGGGAATGAAAAAGTTTTTTTTAGCGTAACTTCAAAAGATTTTGACATTTTTCAAAGGTGTTCATAACAGTCAAACCTAAGGTCAATTCAAGTGTATGTCTTGATTTTCACCTTGATTAAACAATAGGGGGCGCTATAAATAGCAATACATTATACTGCTGACCTGGTTAAATGGATCTGCACGAAACTTAGTGGTTGTCATCATTGTAGAGTCTTAAGACTACATTATCAATATGGTAATGATTGATCAATGTGGGCGTGGTTTATGATCATTTAAAATTTCAAATTTGAAAAATTTCCTAAAAATCATTATTTTCATGTAAGAAGCTACGTTTTCCAGATTATGTTAACTGGATAGCCATGAGCTTAGATATTGAAAACCGCAGCTCCACGAAGATGTTTGCGCTTTAAATTTACAAAAATACATTTTTAGGCTAGCAATTGTAGCGCAAATTCTGTTTTCACAATCTTCTTGACATTTGCCATAAAGTTCACTCTTAGGTGGTTTATGAAACAAAAAAAAATGTCGTCTTGATTTGAGCTCCCCCTTGTGTTTAATTATAGGACATATTTTTGTCTACAGCAACTAACGCAAATATTATTTTATTGTAGGTACAATTTTACATTTATGACCCCAACAAAAATATAAAAAGAATTCTCACATCACAGAGGCAATCTCGGAATATTTTGAGATTTTTGTACGAAAGCATTGATTTTTAATGATTTTTTAACTTTTTGCCAGTTTTTCTGTATAGTTGGACAACAACGTAATTAATTTTTGTTAGAAAGTTTTTTAGGTATACAGTAAATATAAACCAATTACAACATTCAACATGTACCTATGGTGATCTGAGATTTTTCTATAAATTTTAGAAAGTAGCACTATTTTTTTATGAATATTTTAATTTTGACTGTGACCCTTACAGTTATATTTACTGATTTTTCTTCAAAAAAGCTTTGAGTCTACTGATTTAAAAACAACATCATATTATTCCACATGTCAACACTGCCATGTGAGAATATTTTGGTAATTTTATGATGAGTTATGTATTTTTCATGATTTTTTGAAACATTTGGTCAGTAAGTCACAAAATGAAACTCATTGTTTTTGTTGAAAATCAATTAAATCTAAAGACATTATCAAGTATTTATGTTGTTTGTAATATTCTGTTGATGTATAGATTATTGTTTGATAATCTCACTCATTAAATCTTCACGTTGTTTAATAAGGAAACAGTGGAATTCCATTGTAATCACGATTGAGAAGTCAGCCATGCCTCTGAAAGATGTGTATAGGATTTGCAGGTTTAATGACGTATCCTGAGTGTTACTTTCATTGCGCCGGTTGAAGTGAGCTGACGGGACGCCGGCGGGAGAACGTGTTTTTGGGGCGGGACCGCATGAGGACTGGCGAAGTTGAGGGCGGGGCGGGTGGGCGACTGGCGCTGGTGGCTTGGAACCCGTTGATAACTGCTTGCAGTTCTAGTTAGGGTTCCAAGCCCAAAGGGCAGGGAACCCTATTGTTTTTCTACGGATTTTTCATTATTTATTATTTATTAGGGTTCCAAGCCCAAAGGGCAGGGAACCCTATTGTTTTTCTACGGATTTTTCATTATTTATTATTTATTATTTATTATTATTATTCTTCTCCGCTGTGTCTGTATGGGCGCAAGAGCCTGAAATTGCAAGGAAAAATCTGACATGGCAGTCTGATAGAAAATCCTGACCGCTACTCAGATTCGAAAATTTGGTCCCCGCGTCACCTAGGTGGCGCTATTGCGGAGGTCAACACGTTTCAGCTACTAGCTCCCAAACCGTAGGTCCTACAGTCAAAAACTTTATATGTACATGATCCTTGGATGATTCCCCATCTTTTTTGTATTGGCCACGCCCATTTCCGCCTAACTAGATTTTTTGCTAGATCGCAAAAAATGCAAAACTTAGTTTTAATCACCTATTCGTCATTTTTCGTCGAATCAACTTCAAACTTCGTACATATGATCTATGGACTAAGATAAGTTGTTGTGATGCAGAAAAATGCAGAAATATTGAAAATTGGGCTAATGACACCATGTCAAAATCAGTGCGCTAGCTAGCACATGTGCTAATTGATGATATCTTCACCATATCTCAAGATAAAGTGATGAGACTCTAGACCCTTATGAAGTATGAGCGGTAAGCCCTACCTTCCCCATTTTGTTTGGATTCACCAAAAGGGGGCGCTAAAGAGTCAAAAAGTTAGTTTGAGCTAAACGGCTTGATGGATTTCCACAGAACTTGGCACATATGTTAATCATTGGACCCTTAAGCTATATTTTGAAAATGATTAAAAAGTGGGCGTGGCTTATAGGCTTTAAAAATTTTTGCCCTTTAACTGATGAAAAATACATATTCTATACAGAAAGTTACAAATCATATCAGTCATAGTGACATCTACAATCACAGAAAAAAGTTTGAAGTTTGTCCAATAGTTGGCGCTGTTGTACCCCAAAAATGTTTTTGGCATGTTTCTCCTCAATATTTTAGTAAACAAGCAAATGGTCTCATCCAGTATGTTCATTGACTCAGTCAAATTAAGATGAGTATTTTAAAAAATGTTTTAAACTTATGCTAATTAGTAAAAATTTGCATAGTAAGTCAAACGTACTTTCGTTAACTCCTCCCGGCCGTCAAACCCAATCACATCACAACTTTGCCTGACAAGAGAGGAGGAGCGGCTGACCAAACGATCTGAAGGGATTTTGGATAATTTTCTTACTTTTTTAAATATGAATTTTTTAAATATTTTTTTGGGAATGAAAAAGTTTTTTTAGCATAACTTCAAAATATTTGGACATTTTTCAAAGCTGTTCATAACAGTCAAACCTAACGTCAATTCAAGTGTATGTCTTAATTTTCACCTTGATTAAACAATAGGGGGCGCTATAAATAGCAATACATTATACTGCTGACCTGGTTAAATGGATCTGCACGAAACTTAGTGGTTGTCATCATTGTAGAGTCTTAAGACTACATTATCAATATGGTAATGATTGATCAATGTGGGCGTGGTTTATGATCATTTAAAATTTCAAATTTGAAAAATTTCCTAAAAATCATTATTTTCATGTAAGAAGCTACGTTTTCCAGATTATGTTAACTGGATAGCCATGAGCTTAGATATTGAAAACCGCAGCTCCACGAAGATGTTTGCGCTTTAAATTTACAAAAATACATTTTTAGGCTAGCAATTGTAGCGCAAATTCTGTTCTCACAATCTTCTTGTAATTTGCCACAAAGTTCACTCTTAGGTGGTTTATGAAAGAAAAAAAATGTCGTATTGATTTGAGCTCCCCCTTGTGTTTAATTGTAGGACATATTTTTGTCTACAGCCACTAATGCAAATATTATTTTATTGTAAGTACAGTTTTACATTTATGACCCCAACAAAAATATAAGAAGAATTCTCACATCACAGAGGCAACCTGGGAATATTTTGAGATTTCTGTACAAAAGCATAGATTTTTAATGAATTTTTAACTTTTTACCAGTTTTTCTGTATAGTTGGACAACAACGTAATTAATTTTTGTTAGAAAGTTTTTTTTAGGTATACAGTAAATATAAGCCATTTACAACATTCCACATGTACCTATGGTGATCTGAGATTTTTCTCCTAATTTTAGAAAGTAGCACTATTTTTTTATGAATATTTGAATTTTTGTTGTGACCTTTATAGTTATATTTCCCAATTTTTCTTCAAAAAAGCTTTGAGTCTACTGATTTAAAAACAACATCATATTATTCCGCATGTTAACACTGCCATGTGAGAATATTTTGGTAATTTTAGGATGATTTATGTATTTTTCATGATTTTTTAAAACATTTGGTCAGTAAGTCACAAAATGAAACTCGTAGTTTTTGTTGAAAATCTTTTAAATCTAAAGACATTATCAAGTATTTATGTTATTTGTAATATTCTGTTGATGTATAGATCATTGTTTGATAATCTCACTCATTAAATCTTCACGTTCTTTAATAAGGAAACAGTGGAATTCCATTGTAATCACGGTTGAGAAGTCAGCCATGCCTCTGAAAGATATGTGTATAGGCTTTGCAGGTTTAATGACGTATCCTGAGTGTTACTTTCATTGCGCCGGTTGAAGTGAGCTGACGGGACGCCGGCGGGAGAACGTGTTTTTGGGGCGGGACCGCATGAGGACTGGCGAAGTTGAGGGCGGGGCGGGTGGGCGACTGGCGCTGGGGGCTTGGAACCCGTTGATAACTGCTTGCAGTTCTAGTTATTTATTATTATTATTCTTCTCCGCTGTGTCTGTATGGGCGCAAGAGCCTGAAATTGCAAGGAAAAATCTGACATGGCAGTCTGATAGAAAATCCTGACCGCTACTCAGATTCGAAAATTTGGACCCCGGGTCACCTAGGTGGCGCTATTGCAGAGGTCAACACGTTTCAGCTACTAGCTCCCAA